>NC_134911.1:5995039-6298069 GCF_051014615.1 Bombus vancouverensis nearcticus
ACCATATTATCATACATTAGCCAAAAGATCGAAGTAACGTGTTTTACTTAAGGACATCCTAACTGTCTTGAAATTGAAAAAATACAAAATGTAGGAGATTAACTTTAAAAATTAGTAATTTTCATCTAACAACAAGTACAGTCAATACGTTTACATAGAAGATAATTAGGAAAAGATAGAATCTGGGTAAAAATTGTTTTACATACAAAATATTATATACGAATATTATACTTTAAATTTTTATATATTTTTGTATATTACATGTGTTCTTTGCATATTTGCACTTTCAAGTTTCCCATAAGTGCATGAAAATCCGTGGTCAAATAATGAGTAACTGATTGTTCAAATACTCTGATGCTATCTGCAAAGTGCATACTTGAAATAAATATCTCGAAACTACTATGTATGTTTTCATATTCGTTTTAATTTTTGCTAATGTAGTCATAACAATTGTATCGATTATCCTAGATGAAGGTAAACCAATCGATGCAACTCAAGAAATGTTGGCTTTGGGCGTGTGCAACGTTGTGTCGGCTTTCGTTTCTTCGATGCCCGTCAGCGGTGGCCTCAGCCGAGGTGCAGTAAACCATTCCTCTGGAGTAAAGACAACTCTCGGCGGTATCTATACTGGCCTTCTAGTACTCGTGTCGCTTCAGTTCCTCACCCCATACTTATACTTTATTCCTAACGCCGCCCTTGCTGCAATCATCATCGCGGCGGTCATCTTTATGGTGGAATTACATGTGATCAAGCCTATATGGCGAACAAAAAGTACGTTGTATTATTAATCCCTCTTATTTTTCAAGTAATATCAATATTATTTTGCAAATAAAGTATTGCGCCGCTTCAACCTGTAAATAGTATTTATTGCTGAATAAATTAAATTAGTTATGAACTAGCTTGATATCATTTATACTTATGCTTATCCTTATATCTATTCTTATTTAGCTAAGGTTTTTTAAAATTTGTAAATGTAACTTCTTAAATTATGAATTTTAAAGAATCGTAACTAGACTGTGGATGTTTATACATTTTTGAAAAAATGCAAGAAAGCGTGTAATGTAAACATATATAAAATATCGAAGGTATAGTACCCATTATAATATTTTATGAGTAAAATAAACTTTTACTTAAGTTCTGCTTCTTTAAATTTGTTCGCAAGTATATGAATTTACATAAACATTCGCAGTCTGGTCATAGCTTATGGTTAAATTAAATACTCTGAAAGTACTTTCTTGTATTTAGTTTAATTTTAAGAAACGATATTCTACGAACTTAAAAAACATCTTGTAAACGTTTTTAATAACGATTGTATAAATTTCTATTAATTGAAATAGAAGTTTAATAAATAGGTATAGAAGGTATAACAAAATAAATATAGAAGTTTGCTAACACAATATATATATATATATATATTCTAAATTATACTACATACTAAAATATAGAAAACAGACGGGAATAAAATCACGTTGTAAAATATAAAAATGTTTATAGTACTCTGTGTAATGATTAGTGTAATTAATACATCATTTCTTTTTCAGAAATTGATCTCATACCAGCAATAGCTACATTTCTATGCTGTCTTTTTATAAGACTTGAGATAGGTATAGTGATTGGTATCGGTATAAACGTTCTGTTCCTACTTTACGCTTCAGCGAGGCCGTCGTTAAGAGTTCATAAAGATACAGTAAGAATGCTTTTATATCTTAATATACTTATTAACTAACTTTCTCTATATAAAAATGAAATATCAATGTAATAGTAAAGAACAAAAATATTTTCATGTCTTTCATTCATGATATTTTTTATTAAGCTGTTTCCTTAATAATATGATATTTTTGTTTCAGAGTATTAACGGCTGTGAATATCTTGTCATAACGCCTGACAGAAGTCTCGTTTTCCCGAGCGTTGAATATGTGCGAGCTGTAATTAGTAAGCAAGGTACGAAACAGGGAACCGCAGTACCTGTTGTCATAGATTCTACGCATATTCAAGCAGCAGATTTTACAGCCGCGAAGGTACACTATGAAATACTATCTGTAAAGTATCTGCACTAACATTCAAGTTATAAAATTATTATAATTTATTAAAATTTATTTCTATGCTATAATTGATATACTTATTATTTAGGGAATTAAAAGTTTGACGGAAGATTTTTCTAAACGTGGACAGCCTTTAATTTTCCATAATTTGAAACCAAGTATTATAGAAATTTTCAAAGGTGTAAAACCTTCTGGTTTGAGGTGTAGCTCTAGCGAACTTGAACTTAATGACTGTTTGAAAGGTAATTAAAATGTTATTACTTTTTACATAATATGTTGAGCAATTAAATAACTGATTTGTTCAATTTTATGTAAAAATGTATGATTTATATAAAACTTTTATTTATTTCCAGAATTTTCAAATATTTCGTCGGCTTCTATGAACAGATACTGACAATATTTAGACTTCTATAAATTCCGTCCCGGAAGTACTCTTTCTTTAGTTTATATGTATCAGTATTATATTAAGACGAAGATGGTCAATATGTTAGACAATATTATGATAAAGAGCAACAATCTTATTTTATAATTAATTGTTACTTTGTAACAATTACATATTTTAATATGTAACAATTAACCCTTTCGACACAATGTTATACTATACGACGATATTTCACGTACATAAGTACTTCTGCATTACAAAACGAAAATTCTGTTTTCTTAAAAATACATATGATACACATTAGTAATATAAAATAATTTTAAAATAATTTAAAATTTACAAGAAAATATATGAAAAGATTATATATACTACATCGATATTGTGCCAAAAGGGTCAGATTATAAGTAGGATTATAAAATATACATTGGCTCACGAAAATATTTGAACATTTATCAGAGAAATCCTTTATGCCCATATTATGCGTGTTATATACGAAATTTTGGAATTTTATCAACGAGATATTTATTACAAACATATATATGTATATATACATATCTTGTAGATCATATACATCTTGTAGAATGTTCTGAATATCTTTTAGAGTATAATTAAGTCTCAGAGCAACAATGCTAATGAAATTTCAAAATGTTTCATATAACACACATAATATATTTACAAAAGATCTCTACAAATGTTTGAATACATTCGTGAACCTGTGCATATACAAACATAAATGAATACATTGACGCAAATTCACGTAAACTGTCAATAGTATTTTACATGACTTTTTATACAGACGCATTATTTGTACATGCTATTTAAAAATTACTCCTTATTACATTTAACATATGTTAATACTTCATATCATTTCAAAAAATATTAACAAATATTAAAAAATGTTTCAGGCACATTATTCTAAGTTTTAGATAATATCCCATAAAAATCAAAATTTCAATAAAACCACTAGTAGGTATACATATTTTTCTAACAATACATCATTTTTTTCTAAAATTAAACAAGCCTGTTTAATATAACTATGAAAATAAATTATAAATCTTTTTAATTAGATTTCTCCAATAACATGACTTTTTATCAGTTAAAACTAAATAATTACTTCCCATTATCATATTGTTTAATTTATATCCAGGATTCTTGCACCCATTGCAGGGCTTGCTATATAAAATGTTGCATTTCCAGAATACCTATAATAAAAAGACATTTATAAACATTGTTGTGTAAAGAAAAAGGAAGAGAATTATTTAAGAGAAATATTTAAGGAAAAAATCTAACTTGGCCTTCATATGATTAATTGCTTCGTCAATTACATCTTTTTTCAATAATGTTACTGTACACCCTCCAAAACCAGCACCAGTTAAACGACTTCCTAAGACACCATTTACTGCTCTTGCTGCTGTTACTAAAGTATCTAGCTCAACAGAAGATACTTCATAATCTTTCTTTAAAGAATCATGACTTTCGTTCATTAACTGTCCAAATTTATCAAAATTTCCTTTTTCTAGGGCATCTGCAGCATCAATTGTTCTTTGAATTTCTGTTACTACATGACGAGTTCGTTTTATCATTTCTTCAGGTACATTCTGTGATTTTAAAGCTAAAAATAAAATCAACATAATAAACAACACAATTTTGCCTTGTAACATAATTGTATTTATTTTCTACCTTGAATATCACTCATAGATATTTCACGCAAACTTTTTTTATTTAACCTTTTTGCAGCTTCATAACAACAATCTCTGCGCTCACAATATGCGCTTGAACTTAATTTATGAGGAGCATTAGAGTTAGTAATTAGAAAGATATAATCATTCATTTGTGACATAGGTATTTGTTTAGTACTAAGATCTTTACAATCAAGAAGAAGAGCATAGCCTTCTTTACCCATTACAGAGATAAACTGATCCATGATACCACATGGAACTCCAGCAAAATCATGTTCAGCACGTTGACATGCTAAAGCCTGAAAGATATAAGCTTTACATTTCTCTAATTTAGTAAAATTATAATTTATATAATATACTCTGTCATTATACTTTATCCTCTGGCTTTTCTGATTTTATACCAGTTAATGCTTCCAAAAATGTGTAAGTAGCAACTTCTAAAGCAGCTGAACTACTGAGACCAGCACCAACTGGTACAGAGGATACAATCACAGCATTAAAAGATGGCACATCACCTAAAATCAATGTTTTAATTAAATTATACAATAGAATTCTTTTATTACATTTTGGTAAAATGGATCAAAATAATGAATAAACTAACAAATAAAATTTGCTATACATCCTTTTACATAATTAGCCCATTTTGGTTCTCCTGGTTTTATACTCTTATGAGACCTAACTTCAAATTCAACATAATTTTCAGAACTAACTATTTCACTAAGGGAAACAATTTTACATTTATCCACATTGTTACGTTTTCCAACTATGAGTGTAACCATGGGCAATGCCTAAAAATATGGAAAACGTTACGCTTTATTCCATTATTGGTATTTGTTATATCTCAAATAATTTAATGATTACATATTTTCATTAAATACAAACATACTTATAACTTCTACTTTTAAAAATCGAGTAACAATTTAATTAAAAGACATTATATTGTTAATATAACTAAATTTTCTGCAAAAATAAAACAATTTTTAAAAGTCGTATATAAATAAAATAATACTCTAAAAAGTAATACATATTTAGGACTTTAATAGATAATAAATCATTAAAATTGTCTAAATTTTTAACACCCGAAATTAATACATATATATAATATATTAATAATAATGATATAAATATATATTTATTTATTTATTTATAAAATATATAAATTTAACAAATTCTGTGTGAAAATTCAATTATTAGGTAATTAATAATTTTTAATAATCTATTTCTCATATTCAATAATATATTAGAATCGATGTACGCATGTATTATAAAAAATAACAGTAGTTAATATCGATAGAAAATTAAAAAATCAGATGAATGTATGATTATACGATAATAATTGATAAGAGATAATAAGATACAAATCATAATATATCTTTGCTCAACTAAATTTTGTTATCGATAACTAGTGAAACAAATTTTTAACGAATTAAACAAATCTATTGTTTGAAAATGTCATTTCTTATTTAATGTTATTTATTAACATACATATTTGATTAAATCGATTACTGGATGATAATGAACTGATTGGATCTTTAAATATAATACATTAATGGCATGAAAAATAAGGAGTTAAGTATAAATAAGTTAGATATAATTTGAAATCAGCGTTACTTCTCCCGAACAATAACGAGTTCTGTAAAATATATTTTCCGATTAATCACGAAAAACAATAATTACAGATTTAATAATTTTATGTAATATACAAAGAAACGTAGTATTTATATAAACATCAAAAATTTTACCATCGGTAGAACAAAACCTTCATTGTAATCGGTATGCTCTCCAATTAAATTCACGCGACCGGGTGCGCACACACAAACATTCGCATTCTCCCTAAATTTATTCGCAAAAGCTTCTAAAGCTCTCGATTTAATTTCATTCACATTAAGCACAGTTGTTGCCATTTTTACCGATTATTTCAAAACTATTTATATGTAATGTTACTTAATATACGAAATATATAAAAATTTTAAAAAGATAAATGCAGTGGAATCTATGAATTTAATTTTACGTAACTCACAACACAGTAAAAATACGAACTGATACGAATATAAGTACAATACGCTTCAAACGGGTAAAATTGGTATTAAGCACACGTACACGTTATCAATACATCAACTTTGATTATGTGTGCAGTTACATGCTTGGAAATGTACGCTTTATCGTATCGTTAATAACAATGCAACTATTCTGCGTGTATATGCATACAACATGCGCACCACAAATGTAACAGAATTCGTAAAAGTGACATTTGATGTATTAAGAGCATCATCTCATGCTATTAAAAGAATAATACATGACTAAAATGATATCTCTTTTAATTGTTAATAATTTCTAGTTGATATCTAATTTAACTAATGAACTAATTGCCGATATTTGACAATAATCTGTATTGATAATGCCATGACGGTCTCAAATCCCCTTATTAAAGAATTGAAAGGTAATTAAACAATGTAACGCTTTTATAGGTTAGGAAATTAATAATTCATTAAAAAAATTATTATACAATGATTTCTTTATAAACTTTATATTTATCTGAATTTTAAACCTTTATTGTTAGAATTACAAAATTCTTGAATTAATTTCCAAAGATATATTTCATATTATTTTCTATTTTGTTAAATAAAGATATAAATGCAATGTAAATAAAAGATATTTAAAATGTAATCAAATATTAGTATAAAATAGTATAATAAAATAATTTATTTTTGCAACATTGGTTTGTTATCTATTATTTAATTTATTAATATTAAAAATTTTTAGATCATAATCATACTTTCATCCTTATTCTTTTTTATTATATTATAAATCTTGTCAATATATCATTAAACATGATGAAATGATGTCACATGATAAGTATACTATTAAATAAAAAAAACAATTTCAGGCTGGACAAGAAAATTAACTGAAAGTAACATTGAGATTGATGAAGAAAATAAAGACCTGCCCTTCTTTTTTAAATGTTTAGAAAGATGTTTCCAGAAAGGTATATTGATGCGTTTAAATCCCATAGGATTTCCAAAATTACCCGATGCTTGGTATTGGATGGAAGAAATTGCAGAAAAACATTTTAGGTTTGCAAAAAGATTTGTAATAAATAAAATTTATTATAGGTTATTTAATTCTTTTCTCACTACTGTAGTATTTTAAGAAAATAAGAACATTTGTATTTATAAATTTTAATTAAATCTCTATTATAATATTTCAATATTTAAAACTTAATGTTAATAACTAAAAACTTAAAATTAAAAATTAATAACATTATTTTAGTTCCTCTTGTACCTATTCTTTGGTAGTCGAACAAGTCACACAAAATCCAAAAGTGTATACACCTACTGGGCATCTCAGGCTTTTAATTAAAACATGTTTAATGCGAAAGTGCCTTCATATGCCAGTTGAAATGCTAGTGTGTATAAATGATATTTAATATCTTAAATAAAATGTATATTTTTGATTCTATATAATTATCATTATGTTTTTATAATTTATGTATGTAAAACTTCATAGGTCAGAACACCATTAATGGCTACTGATTATTATGATAAAAACAGTATTCTGGGAGATAATATTCTTGGAGAAATATTTTTATCAGTATTACTGCAAAGCAGTAAATTAAATTTCAAATTAAATTTACGGAATTGTAGTTTTTTGGATGAATCCTGGCAATTACCAGAATGTTTAGCATTGGAATTAGTACCATGTAAAAGTTTAGGTATTTCTGTATGGTAAGAAAGTTACATTAGTAAAAACAAATGTTCATTGTGAATAATATTTTGTATTATTACAGTTTTACCAAAGGGAGAGCTTTAATAGTTAATTTAGATAAAAACTCTGTAGCTGCAGAAGATGTAATAAACAGAATAATTTTTTAAAATTTCTATATACATACATAATAAAATTTAAGACTCTAACTGTCCTTTACCTTTTACTTTTATTAGGATAAAGTTGAAATTGGAGATATATTAGATGAAATAAATGGAAATGCTATAACATCTAATACCAAAGGACAATTACGTAAATTTATGAGAAAAACTATAGGTCAACCAGTATATTTATATGTAATTAAGGTAAGGTATATTCAAATAATATAACACTTAAGCATATAATATATACCCTACATATTCCTTACATCATACATTTTCAGCACCGCAATAAATCAACCTGTGAATTATATGCACCAATTGTTCATCTTATAAGAAGCTCGGGTATTGAGGGATTAAAACAGATCTTAAAAAGATTTAATTCTGAAATACAAGATGAGAATGAGAAAACTGAAATGATTAAGCCACAAAGTAAATCACTAAATGCTGGATTTTCTGTTAAATACTGTGGTTCAATATATATTGGTACAAAAGGCGATGTTAAACAAATTGAAAGAGCAATTTTGCAAGTACTAAAGTCAGAAGAAGTGAAGTCAGTACCTGTGAAATTTGAATGTTTAGAACTAGGAATTAGGGTGACTCAGGATTCGAATGATGCAGTATGTAAATATAATTTTCATTATATGTAAGATTATGATATCATGAGAATACATTCTAATTCAATGTTTAGATAATATGTAAACAGAGTTACATGGAAATTTCATCTTGTGGTCGTACTGGAAACATTCCTAATTATTTTGCATTTATTGCAGGGTAAGATGAACTGTAATAACTGTCATATATTTTTGTTTTAATGTAAAAAATAATAATAATTAATATTAAACCATTTTATGGAATTTATAAGCTTTTAATTTATTTTACAGAGACACTAATTGCAATTTAGCAACCAAATTTGATGCATATGTCTTTTATCATCAAAATGAAAGCGAAGTGCAAACTATATTACAAAGTTTGGGTCAAGGATTCCAACGCACTCATTTCGCAGTTTAATGATTTTAAACGAGAGAGATTTATACAGAATTATTCTTTGACATTCAAATCGGACTTTATGTAATAATATGTTCCTAAAATGTTTCTATTCACATATCTAGTCAATTCCAAATGAATTATGCTCTCTATTTATTTTATTCCTTGCGAAATATTCCTTTCTAATAAAAATTGTTCTAATCATGTTGAAACTAAATAGTTTCTTGAAAAAGTAAATAAAATTGATTGTTTCATTTTTTTAAATAAAGTAAAAATATTTATGTATAATTGAATAAATATAATATAATTATATTTATTTAATTAAATAAGGTATTACTCTTTATTGTTTATTAAATATTTGCAAACTATAGACATAGATATATTTATTTGACAATCAATCCTGTATACATACAGAAAATTGAATAAATTCATTAAAATTTACGCATATATTAATTTGATACATATAAATAATATTAATATATATTGAATTTTATATTTCTCAATATATTAAAAAAGTAACTCCATTAAAGAATCCTTATTTTTTCACAAAAGCAAAGCATTAATTCCTTGTTACTTTATATGATTATGAGCTATACATCTGTCAAATCGTACATGAAACTGCTCCCAAATAAGATAAATTTATCAACTAAACTTTACATACATATGTGCATGTATCATATATACACATTTCATACGCAAACTATACGTAAGTGCTTTATAAATACGTATAAATGTATACTTGATAAGGTACATATTAGATAAAAATATATTTTGACATATGGTTTGAAATGACGATTGAGAAAAGATTGAGAACAATTCTCGATTTGGGAAAAGTCGATAACATCTCGATCGGTGAGAACAATCAAAACTAGTCAAAAGGCACCTAAAATCGGTAGTTTTTATGTCGGGGTTGGGGTCGGGTTCGGGGTCGGAGCCAAGTTCCTTGCTTGCGACGTGCGCCGTAACCGTTGCGCCGTGTAACTTTCTGTCAGCCGTCGTCGGCAGAGAGCGAGTATTCAGTGATTAGAGGAAAGATGGCTACGAACTTTGGCGTAGAGTGTCAGTACTTTTACGAGGATGTCGTCTATCGTGTGGATAAGAAAGGTAACGTTGTGTTCGGAATTGTTATGGAAAATGACGACCAAGATTTGTCCGAAGAAAGTTCTGACAGCGAAGAGAGCCAAAAGAGGAAAAAGGGCGAGATTCGCGTGGTCTGGCATCCCTCCGGTATCGAGGAGTTGGTCAGCTCGAAGAAGGTATTTAACAATTAACACGATACGCAAATACATCGCTTAAAAATAGTAGACTATATATAAATTGGTTATTAATATTTCATTACATTATTACCTTTTTCTTATTGTATTTGTTTCTAATTCTATGAAAAGCGACACCTGTCATACCAACGAATCTGCAATTGAATGTTACATTCAAATTTGAATCCATATCTGATATAATAACTGTAACTGTTTATTGTTGCAAGAATATCAGGGTTTCTAAAAATGAATTTTTTTATTTATAGGTACATTTAGCAGATAGAACACTTATGCCAGGAGATGTTGTACGTCGGATGATCAAAGGAAAGGATACACAGAGAGGATACTGTAGAGATATTGAGCTTACTGCCTGTGTTCAAGTGATTGGTACTAAACAAGTGCTTACCAATATTAGGAGCGAAGATTTAGTTCCTTTGGAAGTATGTAATCATACATTTATAGCTGTTATTTTTATCAAAGTAACTCATACATCATGATTAATAGTTTATGTTTATAGGAATTTGCAACGGATATAGCTGTTTGTATGGATTCATGGGTTGGTGGCATAAAAATGGCAAATTTTAAATTGTGGCTTACTACACCCGATGGATCTCGTTGTGTCATAAATGAAACAGATTCTCGTGTTTTAGGACAATTAGAGGAGAGACGTGATAATGTAAGAATTAAATCCAGAATAATTATTTGATTAAAACTACAATGAAAATTTTTTAGGATAATGATTTTCCTCATTCTTCTGAATTTTATCCTGGTCAAAGTTTGTGGGGACCAGTTCACTGCCTAGAAGATGCACAATGGATTACATGTACAAAAGAAATGAAAGCAAAGAGAAAATCTAAACCACAGAAACTAACAAAGGTAATTGTAGAAAAGGTAGAAACAGATTGGGTAGGTGTGCATTGGCAGTGTAGAGCATATTCAAAGGATGGTGCTTGGTCAGATCAAGCTCAACCAAAATTCGTAGTTGAAGGAGAAAATTTGAAGAAACTAAAATTATTGAATGTTTTTGAACCATCTACTGTGCAAGTGGGAGATCGAAACTTTTATGTAATTAAAAGTGATGAAAATGTCATTACACGAGAACAATGGAGAAAACAACAAAGAGACATTTTTCAAGTTCCTAAACATAGTCCAAAGAAAACACGTCCAAATATCAGTGTGACAAAGCCAGTTGAAGATAGAAAAAAGGAGAAGGATAAAGATAAACTTAATGAACAGCAAACATTAGAAGAGAATGCTCATAATAATATTAACAATTTACAAAATATTACAAGCAATAATACTCTAATGCCTCCAGTACAAAACCAGAATACTGAAAGTTCAGATGATTGGGATACAGAAGATACTGGATCGCAAAGTGACAGTGCTTCAGTAAGATTTTTTATTAATTTTTTCAATTAATATCTAGTCAATGATAAACGTAAGATAATGAATGAAGATAATAAATTTTAATATTTCCAGGTATCTAGTGGATGTTCTAGCATGTCATCCATGGGTAAAAAGAAAAAAAGCCCAGCTTTAATGACAAAGGTTCTGAAAAAGAAAAAGTTATGCAAGGCAAAGAAGAAGATTCCACCAGTTCCATTGATTCCAGGGACTAAAATTGTTGTGGAAACATTATCTACAAGTACAAAAGCTAATGTTGTATGGCAAGATGGTTCAGTAGAATTTGGTAAATTTTATAAATAGCTGTTTTGATGGTGTTACTTTTCAGTAATATAAAATTTGTATAACTTCTATTTCTGCTTTTAGGTATTCCATCAACACAACTTTATCCGATTCATCACTTAGATGATAAAGAATTCTTCCCTGGTGATTTTGTAGTTGATCAAAAGGAAGAGTCTAGAATGTATGGTGTAGTTCAAAGTGTTGACCATCAGGGTAGAACAGCTAAAATAAAATGGTTTAAAACATACACTTCTAGTCAAAGTCCGCAGTAAGTATATTTACTACTGATACATTTTTCATTGTAACTAATGGAGTTTATTGGAAAAATATAATATTGAACTTGATAAATATTTGTTAGGCCAACTTTACTAGAAGAACGTGAAGTCAGTGTATATGATTTAAAAGATCATCCAGACTTTCAGTACAGACCAGGTACATTAGTAATTCGAATAGCTAATTTTGAAGGAGAAGATGCTGGATGTACTGCTGGTCAAGTGCTAGATAATTATCCGGAAGGACGAGTTAAAGTGTGGTGGGTTGATGGACATGTAAGTATGTGTTGGCCTCAAGATTTGTATAAAGTAGGTGAATATGATAGTGACGAAGGAGAACTTTGGGACGATGTATCGTCTGACGCGTCATGGGAAACGGAATTGGAAGACTGGTATATCGCCGATACCGATGGTACAGAACAAACAGAATTAGAAAATATAAAACCAAAGCTAGCCGCACACATCGAAAAAGCTCGCATTGCAATGTCTAGACTGGAAGAGATTTTCACTCAAAATCCCTCACTTCAGACAACCGAAGTTATGAGAAAATTATTAGAAGTTTATAAAGATTGTCGATACATGGATAAACTTATGGGTACCTCTTTCTTCCATGAATGTCATTTTCAAGGACTTCTGGAGAGAGTCCGTGAACGTGGCCGTGCAAATGTAGCGCAACGTATGGCGGATCAAGTAACAAGATTATTTACGCATAAATCTGATGGATCAGAAGAAAATATAGAAAAGAACAATATAGAAAATTCCAATAATATACAATCAGGAAGTAATCCTTGTGAAAAGATCATTACCACTGTAACGGATATGACAGAATCCATTGATCATAAAAACGACGAATCCAGCAATAAACAGAACGTAAAAGGTGAAGAATCAATTAATCGTTTATTTATTAATGTTAATCCTAATCCTGAAGATTCTGGATTGTATTCTGCAGAAAATTCAAAGAAAGAGTCGGGTTCGAGTGACTCAAGTGGCGAATTTCTACTTAGCGAGGATGTGAACAATGTACCTGATCGTTCAATAGAGAAATCAGAAATGAATAAAACTTCCAAAACTCAGATGCACATAACAAGTTCTCACGTGGCTAGTTCTCAAGTTTGCGTTAAATTGTGCACTTTAATAAAAGCTCAACTTGTACTAGCGCATGCAGAAGTTTCTAGACGATTCGGGTTATCAAAGATGTCATTATCCGATGCCGAAAAAGGATCGTCTCCTTTGAAGAAGCAGAAGAAAGAAGAAGAAAAACGTATAGAATTGTTACAAGAACCATCAGAATATTCCATAGAAATTCCACCACCAATATATACAGAAGGGGAAGGATTTTCTATAGAAGAAACAGCACCAGATAGTCATAAATTTAAATTAACAATGTTTCAGCCTACAGATCCTACAAACTTTTTCAGAACTGTTTCCAAGGAATTAAAACTTTTAAAAAGTTCACTTCCACCCGGTATATGGGTAAAGGGATTTGAAGATAGAATAGATTTATATTCTGTAATGTTTCGTGGACCTGAGAAAACACCATACGAAGATGGTCTTTTTCTTTTTGATTTTCAATTATCTGCCGATTATCCTGCTGCTCCACCACTTTGTCATTATATTTCTTACTGTAATGATAGGTTAAATCCCAATCTGTATGAGGATGGTAAAGTTTGTGTAAGCTTACTTGGAACATGGTCTGGCCGTGGAACAGAAGTGTGGACAAGTTCCTCGACTCTCTTGCAAGTTATAGTCTCGATTCAAGGCCTTATTCTCGTACCAGAACCATATTTTAATGAAGCTGGATTCGATAAACAAAAAGGCTCTCAACAAGGAAAAGAAAATTCAAGAATGTACAATGAAATGGTTGTACTAAAATTGGTTCAAGCACAGACTAAGTTATTACAACATCCACCACCTGTATTTAAAGATATTATTATTGAACATTTCAAGAGGCATGCAAACAAATTATTGCAACGTTTAGAGTTGTGGATGGAAATTTCTGAACAACATAATAATCAACACCCATTATCTCCAGTAACACCTACTACTTTTAAACAAATATCTGACGTTGGTATGTTGTAATTTTTCTTTCTTTTTAATCTATGAAAACTTGCAGTCGATAATTTTAATAATTACTCTTTTATCCAGATAACAAAATTTTACCAGAATTTCCATTAATACCAGCGTCTAGAGGTTTCTGCATAACACTCCGTAAAACTTTAGCTATATTTAAAGAAGTGCTGATTAAAGAGGGTATTATAGAAAGGAACAGCGACGTACGTACTTGGGAAAATATCAAGGAGCAAACAAAGAGCGAGGGTCACGAAACAAGCAAAACCGCTGACAGTAATACAATGGAACACGACAGTAAAAAAGAGATCAGTGAAGGAAGTTCCAAATTAAATCCAAACGGTAGCCTATCAAAGGACCGTGTATCATCTTCGTCCACGAATATTTCCTCTACATCACTAAGCGAAACGAAGAAAATTACGTTGGATCATACCATCAGCTAGCCACAAGGTAAACCTAAATTTAAACCAAAATATTTAGTTCGTAAAAGATACACGATTATTCGGTAATACATTCAATTAATTTATTATGTATATATATAATATATATATATTATTATATATAATAATATATATATTAATATATATATTAAAGATATGTTCAATGATGTTCGCGGTATTTATTTATTAATATGAACACCACTTCTAACAAGCGATAACTTTTAACAGAAACGCCGCTGTCATTGCTCCGCAGCTAGAGATATTTGTTACTGTAGAGTAACCACATAGTAACGTAATAAATACGATCATATAGGCATGTATGAACAAATAAGATCTTGTTCTTGTATACAATTTCGTAAATTTCTGAGATATATTACACAATTTAATTTATGATGTTATATAGAATATATAATAATAAAAATACATATATGTATATTATATATAATACATAATATTATAATATTTACGAATATAAAATTAATATTTGGTCACGGGATACTATATATGCATTTAGTTCTATAATTCTGCAATGAAAGTAGAAGGCGTTTCTCAAAAACGCAGTTTGACTGAATTATTGAAACAAAGAAACAAGGAAGGAGAAAATAATGTCAAATATTGAATAAGCGAAAAAGTATTGTCACTGCATAAAGAATGAGAAAAATTAAAATGAAGAAATAAAGTAACCAATAAAAGGTAGCAATACGTTAAGCCAACGTGAAAACACTTCTCAATAGAGTTTAAGAAACACGATAATAATAGTTATTAATTCTACATGCATTTCACTGAATACAATCGAGTAATAACGCCACCAACCTTACGAAAGAGAAATTCATTATCCTTCAAATATCTTAAAAATCATTATGCCATTCAATAATATAATATTTCAAATGAAAATACATGATTTTGATTGCAAATAGGTTGTAGTTTAGGCACAAAAAGATTCGTATTTAGATCAGACACCTATGACAATTAATGTCCAATGTTATAGATACTTCTAACGTAGTATGTAAATTATAAACAAATTATTATTATACATTCTATTATCTACAGTCAAGGAATTTTCTTTATCGATAATTTGTTTCGTATATTTATAGGAAAAAATTGTTTTTGTGAATCCTCCGTTTTTGTTTTGGTATATATAATATTTATTCGATAATAGAGTACTTGATGTTGTCACGAACATTTGCGGAGAACATTAGTACTTATTAAACAACGTAAGCGTTTTGCAGTATTACTTACATTTATTTTTTCTTTTTGTTTAATTTTACACTTCTTTGGTGTAATAATAGAATATATTTGTTTGCGACGAGGGATTCATGTTTCTGTAAATTTAAAAATGAATGCATATAACTAGGAGTATGAAACTTAATACACGTGAAACGGGAGTATGCATTCTGAGATATATTGCATGCAACGAAGTAATCGAAGAATGATTAACATATTAAGAACAACGTTCAGCTTTGTGTTTTTTACTTGATATTATGTTATATAATCTTGTTTTATTTATATATTATTATATTTTATTTATTTTTCGTACTCCAATTTTAAAATATATGTACAACCTAAAATAATTATTTATGTAACTGCCCCGTTATTTTATTAAAGGAACAGAATTCCAATGAAAACTTTCTTTTTACAAGGATGTCTTATTTGCTATTATATTTATACACTTCTTATATTTATACACACCACTACACAAGTTTAATTTATTTATATATTGCATTTTTTGTTTATTTATATGCTTATATTTATATGTTAATAAACGACGTAAAAATTTATGTTACTAGGTGGTGTTTAATCCTATTAACTGATTACTCGTAAATATAAATGCAAATTAAAATTGTATTGATCATTCGAATAATTATTTCTTTGTGATATTTTTACGGTACCGGATATGTACAGTATGTGCGCGACTTGAAACATTAATGCACAAATTCATGTTCCACTCTCGCGCCGAAATGTAGTCAGCTTTAAAAAAAAACAATCAACAATTTAATGTGTACGCATCATATACATTTTATCTGCATGTTCTTTCCATTATATCGATTTGTTCTTTTCGTTGAATATCTATCAAATATATATATAATAGCACAGAATTTGCGTGTTAATGAAAGATATACGATCACGTAGTACTGTACATGTCGAAGTGTATCTTTTCTGCTGTAAATCAGTAGATTTGATATTCTTCGACCATATTGCAGTGTTGTCAAGCAATCGCCATAAAGTGCGGCGACTTTGGAATTCTTGCGCCAACAGGGTGCATACAAAATGGGTACAGACAGAGACAGGAAAGTAAAAAAAAGAAAACATGTGTTTGCGCGAACGTTTCCTCGAAATCATGTGGTGCTGAATACATAAACAAAAAAATGAAAGGAAAAAATCACAATTATACCAGGGAAACTGCAATCTCTAGGAAAAAAGGAAAGGGAGAGAAAATGTATTAAGTAAAAATGATAACTAAACTAGACGAAGAAAATAACGAGAGGGGAAGAAACAATGCGAGTACTGTCTTTTAAGGCAGAGAAGAGCTTGTATTGTGAAACGTGATGTTTTGGAAAGCCTTGTATATGTGCCAGCTATTTCTATTTACATTATGATGGTAATTATATCCGTAAGTTGCATAGAGCTTTATTTTCGCCGTAAAATTACTTTAATATTGTATGAAAAGAACAGATGGAATATATTTAATTATTCGAGTCAACATATAAACTGTCGATACCAACATTTTAAATGCTGCTTCAGTAACTGTTTCTCATGATCCTTTGAAACATTATACATACATATAAAGCATACTAAGCTATTGATTTATTTTACAAATTTAGTTCGTAAGTATATGTAACTATTTTGAAAGTTAATTAAGATATATTTATATATTTAATTTAAATAGAAATATTTCAAAGGATTAGTGAACAACTACATAGAATATTATTATAAACCTTCTAATATAAGGCATTAATCTTAACTATATCTATTTCGTGTATTAGAGAAAGTATCTCATTTGATATTTAGTTGAAGATCTTTTTTTGTTGGTATCGACTAATTTAATATATTACGACGATTATTATGTAATGATCTATTACTTGTAATTTGGTTTCCTTGATTTCTATTTAATAAAAAGTTAGTATGTGCGATTAAAAAATATTAACTGACTATAAATCTTTTCTGTTTCATAGATCCTACCCATACTCACCTGAATCTTCGACCTGCACTCCCGATAATCTGCTTCATATCCGAACCGTCAAATTCCAACTACATTCTGGATTTCCACATTTCTTTAGGCGATTATTCAATGTCAAGCACGCAAAAAATTCAATTTTTAAATATTTAAATCGCCTTAAATCATAGTGTACAATTCGGATGAAGTATTTTATATAAACTTGTACATATATTATTATATGCTTGTATAAATTTATTTTAACTAAATCAAATCGTTTGTCATATTTACTTGAATAATTATTTATTATTAAATTATAAGTATAATTTATTTTACTTTTGCCTGCAGTTACAAAAACGAATTAAACAAATTTTAATACGTGTAAAAGATATTAAATATTTACTAATACAAGTAATTGACAGAATTAATAAACAGATAATTAAGGAATTTAAAATACCAATTAACAAAGATAATTTGTTTAGTGCTCTCATAAGCGCTCATACAAAAAATTCTTTTTATCTCTTGTAAACATGCGATAAGATGGGTTTCCATTTATTATCAAATATCTTATCAAAACGTTGATTCACACGTTCGTATCCACATCCTCATCTCTGACACGATTCGAGCGTTATTCACCTGCTTATTTTACCTGCAAGTGTTAATTTTGATTCTAATCTATCTATAACGTGGTTAGTTTTGGTAAAAACAACAATGTGTTCTAAAAAGTTATTATGCTATGTTGCTATTGGCCTATGTAAGTATATGAATTAAATTAATTATATTTCAAATACAATACTTTTGAAATAATTGTTACATACTATTAAACGTATCTATTGTGCACTGATAAAAAAGCAAAGAATCGACTTGCATAAAATATAAAATATTTAATTATAATTCTGGAAATCTTAATTAAAATTTGTAAATTATATTAATCCTAAAATTATATCTTAATAAAATAGTATTAGTAGCAATTATACCACATATACACGATATACGTATTTATGTCCTCGTTCCAGAATTTTTTAAATAAATTTTTTAAATATATATGAACATGAAACACAAAATTGAAATAAATAAAATATATACATTGAATATATGTAATACATTATTAAAAACATACATTTATAAATGTAAAAAATTGTAAAATATATTAGTGTGGTCAATAAGGATATGAATAAATATATGTAATGACAATACAAACTATATTGGAATATTATTTCTCATTCTTTTTACTTTTACATTCTTATTTATTAATTTTGTATATAGTAATCATGGGAATCTTTATGGATGGGGTTGAAGCAAGACGTAAAATTTTGAAAGGTCGAAAAACAATTACTAGACGTTATTATTGTAAGTAAAAAATATAAAAACAAAATGTAGGGAAGATGATGTACATAATAATTAAATATATCAATTTTTTAGGGGGAACTGCAATACCAGCATGGTCTATAGTACTTCTAATAGGAATTAGCATGCTACTTGCCGGCGGTGGACTCTACGTCCTATTACAAAAATTTGTGGTTGATAATGCTGATACTGGAGAAAGCCATGCATCATACCAACCTGCATTGCAAACTGAAGCTGCACCTTAGATATCAAATGTTATATATATGTAATGTAGATAAAAAATGTTTTTATACAAAAAATTGTATGCAGTATGACAATTTATTATTTATTTTTATATAATTCTGCATTTAACAATGGATTATTTCAATCTCACTACTGATTGATGTAAACAATGATGTCGCTATTTGTACAATGGTATCCTTTTATAGCATCTCTTTTCTTACTAGTAATTTCATAAATTATGGATTATTTATATCTGGTTATGTTATCGAAAGATACGTAAATTACAACAATTACCATTTAATGCACAGTATGATCAAAAAACAATTACATTTTGTTTTGTACATTCCGATAAAAGAGAGTCATTAATTTTTAGATTCTTTAGATTATTCATTCAATACATATATATAATATATATTATATATGTACTTAATGAATATATGTGTATATATATATATTATACACTGTAGTAAATTATGAATTGGTATGAAAGAAAGAAAATCTAGGTCTTAAAATTCTCTGCGGTGATACTTATCAGGATCAAAATATGATGTTACAACAACGCGATTATTGAATTTTCGTCCTGTAAGAGTCTGCTGTGCTTTCTGACAATCAATCACACTATTAAATTCGACAAATACCTACAACATTAAGAAACTTATTAATATATTTTTATAAATTAAAATAAATTAATATTTTATTATATTAAAAAACATACTTTCCCACATCCAGGTACATCAACACCTTCTATAGGTCTAGGTATTTCCACAGATCGGACTACACCATATTTATTACACTCTTCCTTGATGTCTTCTAAGATATCTTCATATTCTTCCTCTTCCATTAATTCTTCAGGTGTTACCATATTTAGCAAGCAAAGAACCTACATATATGTCATAATACATTTTGTTAAATGCAATACGCGTGTGTTTTATAATGTATTATTAAGAAATTATGATTTAATGAATATAATGAAAAAAGTAAATAATAGATATTGGAAAAGCAGTATACTATACATGAGGAACTATATAATGAGAAACTGGTGGAATGCTGTAGAGATTATAAGGTGCTGAAAGGAAAAAGGACGAGGTACAGTGCTTAAGAAACAGAGTATCAAAATAATCAAAGAAATAGAGGAACAATATTAAAGAAGAACAGTGCAATAAAAAAAGAAAACTAAAAATACAAAGGGATAGAAGGGGATGTAAACATAGAGTTAGAAAACTAAAGACAGTAGTATAGTACAGGTTAAAATAGAGTATAATTTAGTATAATAATTTGGAATGGATGATAACAGAGCCAAAAAGAAGCGAGAGAAGTGTGAGTAGTAAAAGCATATGATATTTTAAATAACTTATTATCTTAAAACTAAATTCATTCCTTGGGAAGAAGCCGAAATATATATATATTTATTTATTTATTATATTTTGCTTATATATATATATATATATTAATATTATACATATAAATTTATTATAATAAAATTATCTTACCTCAGTAGCTGGCCCACTTGTGCCCACCATTGATAACCCAGGGACCTGAATTTGAACTGGAGCTTGTGCACCAATCATAGGGTTCTTGGCGCCTACGCTAGCTCGTTGAACAATCAGTTTCTTGTCTCCCAGCTGCATTCCATTTAATCCAGCAATTGCTTGATCAGTCATTGACACGTCAACGTACTCGCAGAATGCATAACCCTTGGATAGACCTGTAGCTGAATCCTTTACTAAATTGAATGCTCTCAGTTGTCCAAAACTCATCAGTAACTCCTTCACCTGTATTGTAAAAATAACATTATTTATTTAGTCATGTAATATTAATATTATTTAAATTCATATAGACTATGCAACTTTTAATTTTATTACAGTTCTCAACATAATTAATAAACACAGATATTTCAGATTATCATAATGACTCAACAGATACAGCAATTTAACACGTTTACTGCATATCGAAAATCTAGGACTTTACTAGGTGCTGTTCCTGATTCAACGAATTTTAAATATATCACAAACATCCGATCAGCAAAAGCTGCAATAGACTAATGACTTATGAAAATGTATGAGTATAACTACAATCAGTACTGTTGTGTTTCCTGTCACCATTTCGCATTTGTACTTTTGGAAAAATAAAAGACTGTAATATAAATAAAAATATAATATACATAAGTAATATGAATACATATAACATAGGATGAAATATTGTAAATAATAGGAGAACAAAATAAAATTATGTAACCTGATTATAGGTCAACAATGGGCAGAATTCTACAATTACCGTGATCCAGCCTAATACAACTGAAATTTTACAGCAAACTAATAAGATCTGATAGAGTAGACTACTACCTAACATGTAACTTGTGCACATATATGAAACTTCAAATACAACTAGACGATACGCAGACAAACGTGCTAAATATCATTACATACTTCATTTTAATCTCTTAAAATTAAAATATAAAATTGATTTATAACTAAATTAGAAAATCATTAATAACATAAAATTAATTATGGATTAAGGAAATAAGTCACAATATCATAACTTAAAACTAATATAAAAGTTGCATAATCAAAAAATAATAAATTTAGTATAATTTCATATGTATTATATCTCGCCTACTCAAATTCCATATAACATCTTCACTTAATGTCTTTTTTACATATAAAAGTTTTACTCCAGTCTGGAACAGATCTTTGTCAACGTTTTAATCAGAATACTCTTGCTCTTCAAACGTGGATTTCCCTCACATTTATTTTTGAATTCTCTCTTCAAAAAAACATGTACCTTAAAGTTACTTACATCTTTCCATTCCCAAGAAGTAACTGAAAACTCTGAAGCAAAGATAACAGCATGTTGCATTTAATGAAAACTTATTTATCTTCACCTCTAGGAGTCAAAACTCCCAGGTAGTTGTGATCTATGTAACTTTATAATAAGTGTTTGTTAACACTCTAATTCATATCATCAAGATATAAATTGTAATCTCACATATGATTGCTTAAGCCATCCAAGAAATTATATGCTATTAACTAAGGTATTCCAACGAGGACTATATCATTATAAAACCATCAGGTTCGTATATTCTTATTATTTAGAAGAATAAATTACTATTTTAAATAATTATAGAGATAATAAGAAGAAAAATTCCCATTAAAAGTCTATAAGGAATATCACGTATCAATTAGCATTACCTACTATATTATTAATTCTTTGGCGAGTAAGCAACACGCTATTATCAATAAAAAAACTATCCAATTAGAAAACGCACCATTTGTTTAGAAGAACCGAGATCTTCTGAAAGGGGCTGCAAAAGTCGCATAAGCCCAATACGAAGGCATGAAAATGATATAAGTACTTGCCTCGAGGGACTGGGCTAGCCTCTCTCCAGGCAGTGTGGTATTTTGTCATGTTCAGTAGTAGTAGTAGTGGTAGAAGTAGTGGTAGAAGTAGTGGTAGTGGTAAGCAAATGCTTTTGATCGGCGCAACCCTAAGCTAAGAAATGGGGAGAAAGGGCACTGGTATCAGTCCACAGTTACTATATAATAACCAAACGGTTATATTTCTTTGATTGTATTATTCCATCAATGTATCACTTTAATAACACAGTATTAACTTTTTCCGACGTTTAAAGTTCACATGTACCGACTTTTATTTTTCTTACTTTCTCTTTGCACTTTGTCTTTGTATTAATGCACATTACTGATACTCGAACACATAAATTCGTTCGCGTAACCTGTAAACGTATCAAAGCACAAGGACGAAGAGCTGTAAAGCCTGTAAAAGCCTGTAAAGAAAACAGCTGCAAGAGAAAAGATACTCCTGAAAAGAATAGATGCCAAAAGACTTGGAGCTGTTACCAGATGCACATAAGATTATGTGTTGACCCTGTAATCCCATCAAGACAAAAAACAAAAAATCTGATATACTAGGTAAAATTGATTGGTTTGTCTGTTGTAGTCCTAAAAAATCTTTTTGTATGTAATACCACTGCATGAAAACAGGCTCATTCTGTAAGAGTTTCAGATGTAAAAATACGAAGAACCTTTACTTTTGAAGAGTTCATCACCTAACAATTCTGCATGACTGCTTTAAGTATAACTATTTCTCTTCTCCCCTCCTACCCCTCCCTTTTTCAGTCATTTATTGAAAAATTTCGTATCCCCTTGGCTGGGTCCACGATGTTCCTAGAAAGACTGTAAAAGAAATGCGACTGCTGCGACTGCATGCCACCTGAATGCTGCAACGCCTCTAACCAATTTCCTATCCACTATCTAATCATGGCGCTTCGAGAAGAAATACGAGAGATGAAATTCTACATTGCCCTTAGAGTTCACTGAACACACAACTGGAATTAGAATCCAAGTCACCTAGCTAAATATAACCTAATCAACGCTGGAATCCAATGGATACACATACATACCTCTATGGCATTTCAGTAGATGACACATCTTCGTAAGTTTGATCTCCGCTAAATAGCTAAATACCTATGTAATAATTTAATCCTTTGGTATAACTCACAATGCTGAGAACTAGCATATATTTAAGGTAATCCTACAGCATTGTTATACAGCAGTGCAGTTGTTTTAATCTCTGATGCCATTTAGATATATTTAATATATTTATTAAAGCTTTTACGAAAAATACTAAATAAATATGAAATAGATTTTAATATACACATAGACATCAGTGAATAAGAACTGCTTCCAAAGGTGTGCAATTAACAAAACTATGTTGTAGACTTGTTTGCATACCTGTTCCTCATTCAAGTAATTGGGTAAACCACCAATGAAGATCTTGTGAGGAGAATCTAAAAATCAAAATATTACATTGTACTTTACATAATATTAAAAGCAAATTTTTAAACATACATAAAAATATAAAGAGTATGTATAAAACATACCGGGAACCGTACCTGGCACGTTCATACTTGGATTATCAGTCATTCCTGGCATTGGTTGATAATCATGTGGTCTTCTTATTTTCAAACTCTGTCCTTTGAAGTTGATACCATCAAATGCCATAGCTTGTGTTGTTTCATCTATCGAACGGAACTAAAAACAATTTTGTGAATATTTTGTCATGAAACTATAAAAACTATAAATTGCAAAACCTTATTTTCAAATAAACTTTGTTGTACCTCTAAGAAAGCAAAGTTTTTATCTAAATTGATCTGACATGCTAATACTGGATTTCCAGCAGCTTGAGCAAGACCAGATAGATGCATTTGTTGATTAAAGAACTCCATCATTTCTTCTTCAGTTACACCAAATGGAATGTTTCCTACATACAGTCTCCTTGCTTGGCGAGTTATTGTACTACCAACAACTGGCACAGCTGCTTGTGGTGTATCTGCCACAATGTTTGCCGGTATTTGTCCTGCAGCTTGCATAGCTTTATACTGTTATAATTCAAATTAAAATTAAATTAATCTCCAGAAAAAAACTAATTTATTTTGATAACTAATTTAATAAAATTCAATACATTACCTGCAAAGGAGTAATATGTTCAAATCCAGGTGGTGGTACATCCCAATAAAGAGATGGCTTCCTCCTTCTAGAACTGCGACTTTTTTTAGGAGAGCTACTCCTTTTCCTATCTCTTCTATCTTTAGAACGTGAACGAGATCGTTTTCTACGATCTCTACTACGAGATCTATGTCTCCTATCACGATCTCTATCCCTATCCCTATCTTTCTCACGGTCCTGACGGTCTCGATCTATCAATACATAAATATATAAATATACATATAAATACACATGATTTCACATTATTATTAATAATAAAAAAGCTATTCATATGATGCTTAATGAATAACATATGAATTTCTCCTAATGGCCTAATATATTTTTTAAAATTATTATATTTACAATTTTATAATTTTGATATATGTTAAACTTCCATACAATTTCATACATATATCAATAACTACCAACTACTATCTGTATATTTAACTTGTAATATACATATATGTATATGTTATATGTACTTAGTCATTACCTACATTTGAATGATTAAAATTACAATTCTAAAATGCATAATTAATAATTCATAATATATAAAAAATACATAATAGAAATCTTGAAAAGAGTTGATGAAATAATATATAATTATTATTGTGACGTAATACTACATATAATGAAAAATGTACCCATAAGAATGATCTTCGTAGATGCTTATTTTCAGGTTACCGATAAACTCACAAGATTTTGCAAAAAATATTTGAACACTATTTTATTCACACTGAAATTAAGTAAACGTTGAATAGTTTGAGATCTTTTAAGAAAGAAATATTGAAAAAAATGCCTCAAGATATGTTGACTCTTCTTGGGAGTATTTCTCCGGCCATTACGATCACTCACTCGACTTATTTACCTGACTGTAACGCGGGAACAATGACGAAAAAGCACAGTATACTTGACAAAGGTTTCTAAAGAGACCTTTGGGATATTTACCTCCATTATAATCTTCGCCCATTTTTCAGTTACCTAAAACGTAATTTTATTTTGAAGAAGTAATAATATAAGTAACGACGAAGCTAACGAGTGTCAATTGCTCTTAAAACAAATTTTTATTCTAAAATGGCGATAGGCTAAGTAGATGTTCGCTAGGAATAATTATTTTGATACAATATCTGGTTCCAGATGGCGTAAGATCCAACCGGAATTGATTTCTCTGGTATATTATTCTGATAAATATTTAAATATAAATGTATTAAATTTTAATCAGCATAGATTGTAAATTTATAATCTGAAATTTCCCAATATTTAAACAACAACAGTTAATTGAAATAAATTTTTATTATACATAGTGGTACAAATATTATATTATACAATACTATTTTATTCGGTAAAAGATTAAAAATATTGAATTAATACTTAATTTGAGATATCATCTATCAAAATAAAATCAAATAAATAATTGGATATATTTTAAAAAGTTTAACAATTTAATAAAAAATTACAAAAAATTGTAACATTTTTAATGATATATATTAAATTGTTAAGCAAAAATGTATCTAAATAGTTTCAGAGTAAAAAATTATTCCTATCAAGCTTTTTACAAAAAATTTTCATATTAATTATATTCAGATAAAACTGATATGACTAATTATTTATGAGTTTATATCTTTTTTTTAAATAAATCTGTTTGTTACGAATGAAAAATCTCAAATATACTCCAGTATTTTTTAATTTAAAAATTTTAAAATTTGTAATGTTCAATTTATCTGATGTTCCTGTAAGATTCTTCTAAGCTACCACTCGTGGCGCTTAGATAGCGACTGAGTTTGAATCTCTCAAACACTTGTATTAAGTAACGCCATTCTTTGTATTTGTACATTTCAAAATGTCCTAAATAAACTCGAAATGGAAAAAAATGTGAAATCCGTAGACTTATTTAGAAGTTATGATAACATGGAAAATAAGAGAATATTAGAAGAGCGATTGAGGAAAGCAGCCTGTGTTGGTGATACAGACGTTGTTCAAGAATTACTTAATTTAGGTGTCGATGTTAATGCACGACACTCTGTTAATGGATGGTATTTCTTTTTTAATTTATTATATGCAATTCTTATATTTTTTTCTAATAACTAATAGCAAAAATGTATAAGAGTAAAACCATACAATATCTTTCCTTGTGTACATGTAATGAAACTGAATGGCCTTGTGTCAAAAATATCAAAATAATGACATAATTAGTATTTTTCCTTTAAGGACTCCTTTACATTGGGCATGTAAAAAGGGGTACTTAGATGTAGCTGCCTTGCTTTTAAAAAATGGTGCAGATAAGAATATAAGATCTGAAATTGGAGAAACTCCAGCATTTTTGTGCATCAATCCACAAATTTTACAACTTCTAGATATGCCTCTAGTTATGCCAACTGATTCTCAAAGAGTCCTAAATGAATCAGCAGTACATAATGTTATGCCTAAATATGTAAAAAGTGATTATGTACATGGAGCTACAGATTCAGGAATTCCTAGAGTAAGAAACAATGGTTTATACCAAGATGGTGAGAAATTTGTAATAATTTTATTTTTTGTAATTTTAATGTTTGTACATATATGAATATTAATAGCTCAAGATAATGAAACAGAACATTAAATCTAAACATTTTTTAGAATTAGTATTAAAGATTCGTATTGCTGATGCCCCTGACCCAGATTTTATAGAAATTGAGTTACCACAAAGTGATTTGACATATCAAGCATTGATTTGGATATGTTGCCAAGAATTAAATGTTGAACCCAACCAAATTGTAAAATTAAGAAAACTGCCCAATACTAGGTTGAGAAAAGATGAAGATATTCAACGACTTCAAAACTTCCAAGAAATAGAAGTTGTTACAAATACTGTAAACACATATAAGTACATGCAAAATACCAATGGTATTTCAACAATGGGACATTCAGGAGTAGTAGCAAGTCCAGCAAATGGGTACCAGAGTATTTCTAAGAAAGATCAGACTATTTTATATTAATTATTGGTATCATATATCGTTTTTCTTCTTTTCGTATGTAATTAAATGAAGAAAACTAACATTTAAGTAAAATAATATATATGTGTAATTAGGTATGTCAAATTTAAAGTGCAATAATTAAACATTTTTAATATAACAAAGTACTTAAGGTAATAATAAGTAGAAGGATAATTTTTTAACCTTGTTTACTAGATTTAATAAAGTAATAAAAAATAATTACACTTTTTTATTTGTTTTGTTAATTTCTCTTTGTAGAAAGAAACTTTCTTTTCTTTTTAACAGTAATAATGTCTCCTTCGGGAGTAACAGTTACACTAACAATACCAGGTGCAGTACTAAGCTCTCCTGATACATTACGATATGCTTTTGGTCTCTTAGGCTGCACTATTGGCACTCTAACCAAGCATTTATTTTCTAAAAACAAATAAGAAACACATTAAACATACATATAATAATTATTAATCATAGTCATATTGTAAGTCTATTATAAGGAGGTTCTTTGGCACAGCATATTGATTTACATACACATTAAGTTTATATAAAAATATAATTTTTATAAGAATTTTCCTATAAAAATGAGAATTAAATGTAATTAATCAAAACTTACTCAATGTTGTATATATAGGGAGGCCAAGACTAGAAGATGTTTTAATACGAATAGAACGAATATTAGCCCAACCCCCTGGGTAGTTTTTAGATAAATAACTGCATGTTGCTAATATATTTTCTATAATTTCTTCTTTTTTCATAGAGGTGTGTCCAATTTGAATTATATGAGTATCACCATAAGAATGTATCTGCATGACAGTTTTCCTCAAAGCATAATCTATTTCGTGTTTTAAATCTTTGCTATGCATTCGGATGGATGTTGGCAATTTCCTTTTCTTATAAAATTCTCTTCCCAATAAATGAGATAAATGACCAGCTATTTTTCCATCTACAAGAAAATGATCATAGCTACCAACAAGCTTCCTTTTTAATTCATACTGATCATATTCAGTTTTTACTTGATTCATTGGTATTATAGCCTTTATTCTTGTACAATTGTGTTTACGTAATAAGTCTTCATAATATTCTATCGTTGGTTCATAATCCTTTCTTCTACCTCTTTGAAGATCACCAACAAAAAGTCCAATTTCGTCATTTGATGACACTATGGAATATGGTAATAATCTACAAAATAAATTGAGCGATAAATAGTGTTTTAATAAAATTAATCATACTGATTATTAAAAATAAAAATAAACATCATTTGTGACTTTATAATCACGGTTCCTCATAAGGACCTATTGGAGATTATAAAAAAAATATATATATATATTTATAAAAAAATATATATATATAATCATTTGTGACTATATATTATACATATGCATTAAATCACATAATATTAATATATAAAAATGATTTTTTATTTATTTGAAAAGATACGTATAATTAATGTATAACCGTAAACTTACATTCTGATACATCTTCTTGGAGTTTTAGGTACTCTAATACATGTTATTTGCATAAATATTGACTGGCTTTCGTCATCAAACAATGCATTGTTATTCTTCAGTTGTTCTTCAGTCAAATGGTTGATCACGCTAATGCACTGTGATATATGTTCTTTTGACAAATCATTCAAATGTAAGCAATCTGTATTTTCTTTGTCACTAATACTATCTTCTCTTTTTCGCTTTCGCGATTCTGTAATCTCAGAAATTGCTTTTGTATATGAACTAATTTTTGTCTTATTTTGCACATTATTTTTTTCAGAAGATTTTAATGTACGTTTCAATGTTCTATCACTGATCATTTTTGGATTTTTCTCATTTCGTGATTTCTTATTCTTTATGTGGCTGTTAACTTTCGTGTTCCGTGCACTTCCAACTTTTGGTAATTCTATACGTTTTTTAATAATTTTACGAGTAGTTACCATCTTGTACACATGGAAATTACTTATGTCCACTTTTCCCAATCTAAGAGCGGAAACGGAAACGGTTCTGTAGATAACTTTCTTGTGCTATAACGCATAGTGCCAACCATAGATCATATGCAAGTAAAGAAGGTTCATTCATTTCTAACATTTTATTCGCAGCAATAAAAGTATATTTTTCAATCTCTTAATAATTAAAATAAATTATCCTAGTATTTATATCGTCCTTCGAGGTACAACAGAATAAATGAGATATCAATAGATAATAATATTTACATATAATTAGCGATATATAATTATTACTACTACAGTAAAGACAGAAACTAGTTGTATCTGTGTAAAAAAATATATTTATGCATGCATTATTCGTGCATAATTAAGGAACAATTGCGTATCGGTTAATTATGACATAAGTCATTATTAAAAAATGTACATTGGTTAAGTATAGTAAAAAAAAACTTTAATTAACAGAAAATAAAGATATATATTTAAAAAAATTCAAGTTAATTTTGTTATATATTAAATATTTCAATTAGCGAGTCAACCTGCTTGAATTAAAATGTAAGAACTAATTGTATAGATAAAAGTTTGGAACGTTACATGTACATGTAAGTAAGATATCGAAATTTTTTGATTTAAAAAGTATTGCTAACTAGAATTATAATTGACTTACCAAATTTTGTAGTACGTATATCTAAAATTTATCATGATTTATGTATTACTATTAAATACTATATATTTTCTTGTCAGTAATTAATAGTATATAATAAATTAAATTTATTCGTTATTGATAAAATAAAAATTATTTTTAAATAATTCTTTAATAAAATGTAAATTTGAACATTTAGTAATCATTCAGTATGTATTAACAATTAATTACAGTTATAGAAACATATTGACATACATTTGCAATCGAAACATTTAATAAATAAGTAGATTGCATTTTTATTACGAATACTAATGAATTGAATAATAACCGCGAAATTTGAAATCCAAACAGATATGATATACGTATGTACTCTTCACACTTGTGTACAAAATAGCATAACATTAAACCAACAAACTTGCCTAATAATAAATCTTAAACGAATATAAACGATTAAGATCTAATTTATTTGGTATTAATATTTCTTGTAATAAATTTAAATATTTCTTGAAACAATAGCAAGGGGTGTGATGTTCTATCACCGCTGGGGATAACGTTCGCAACTTACTACACCTCGGACCGTTACACTTGGTTAACCAAGACAATCGAGATCAACGATTGCTTGCAACACACGTCAAAGGTAGCCTCGACTGTTGGTCAGACCTGTTTCTTTCTTCTAAACATTTTTTTTCCTTTACCTTATTACATGTTATCAGTTTTTATACTAACAAAGGTTCATATCGTTTTAGTGTTATTACAGCACCGCTCGAACAGTGTATCTTACTAACTATCAATTTTGTCTCATAAAAGATTAAAAACAGCTGTCAAATGATAAGATAAGTGACCATGATAGAAGATCAATATGCCACGACTAATATTTGCCACACTCTATCGAAAAATTCGGAAATACGATGCGCGGGATTTCACGATACGCGAAACTAATATTATTTCTATGCGTTGGGTCCATAATATTTTGTGCAATTTTTGGTACTCTTCCAAGTATCCTCAGAAGAGTTAATAATGTGGTTGTGAAACAAATGAAACACCGACAACAAATAAAAGAAGAATTACTAAGAAATGAACAGGTACATCTGTATTTGATTTTATTAAGATTAATCTATAATCCTTTTTCTTTTGATTGTGCTATTATGAAAATGAAAAAGTTTATATATATTTCCTGTACTATTGAGTAAAACACGTTAGTAGTTTAAGTAAGTTTCATAGAGTCTCTATTAGAACTTATATGTACAGGGTTATCCACTTAATTCGGAACCCGCGCTTGCGAGACATAAGAAAATGGCAACAGTATAACATACACTACTACTACAATCGAATGTCACTCGCCATCTATGAGCTAGAAGTATAATTAGGCGAGAACGTGAAGTGGTTTAGTTGTCGTCGGAGCACTTTAAATTTGATGTTACAATAAGAAGACGATCGCAGAGAAAGCGAATCTCGCATTTTCGTGTCCCTGCGGGCTCCTAAACCACCCAAGCAAGCAGTTACATGTGGGAACAGAACCGGCTGCACTTGCTTGCTTGGATGGTTTAGGAGCGCGCAGGGACATGAAATCGTCGGGCGAAAACAAGGGATTCGCTTTTTCTCAGTGATCGTCTTCTCCTTATTGTGTCAAATTTAAAGTGCTCCGACGATAACTAAACCACTTCACGTTCTCGCCTAATTATACTTCTAGCTCATAGATGGCGAGTGACATTCGATTGTAGTAGTAGTGTATGTTATACTGTTGCCATTTTCTTATGTTCTCGCAAGCGCGGGTTCCGAATTAAGTGAATAACTCTTATAGCATTACTAATTTGCGCCTTTATCCGTATCAGATTGAAACAACGTCTGTACTTGGAAAATGGCTCTTGTCTTCTGAAGGAAGTTTAACACCACCGATAATAAATAAAAGAAAGGAACCGTATTTAATCTTAATTTGGAAGCACGGAATGTTTTTGGAACGTAGGCACATCAGACGTTTTACGAATAAAAAGTTAATAAAATTATATTAAAAGCTTGTTTGTTATGAGATATAAATATGCACTTGTTAATTTACAGTAATGCTTGCTGAATTTACAATAAATCAGGTCTTTGTATTATTCAGGTTGTCTCACCTGATATGTTGATTTATGTCACTATTATCATCCGTAACAAAAAATACTTCAAATAAAAATAGAATGGTTGCGAAGGAGGTACATTAATCAATGCACCTCGATATTCTCCGTAAAAAGGTATTGATCCCTGTATATCGAAAAGTTATTGTTAAAGTAAAAGTTAACTGTAAAAGCTTTCGTACGAAAGATAAGGAAAACAAATACAAAAGTATTGCCTTATGTCTTTCCGTATCTTTCACACAATAAGGTTTACAAAATAAAAATTGAAATATCTATTAAACTAGTAGCTTTTCGACATAAATAGGTTAATAATTTTTTGTAGAGAATCTCGATCTGCATTAATTAATGTATTAAAAAAAGATATGATTCTATTTAGAAAAACAAAAAATTTTTTTTCAGATGTTCACATGATCTTTACACGACCACCTAAAGAAAAACTAATAACATCAGAATATGTCCCCCTTGAAACCATACAATTTTTATCCGAAATATTTTTCATTACGAATAATAATAATCACATAAATCAAAGTGACAATATCAGATAAGACACTCCGTGTAATTCTCGCTGAACAAGTTGCGATTTTTTTGCAATACTTTTCAATTTCTCGATAAGAACAAATGACAGATATAACGAAAGCGAATTAGAAAGATATACATAGTGTGTCAAGAAACAACGGTCGAGCCCTGACGCTCTCAAGGAATGTCGCATACGTTACGATGAATAATCAAATTATACAAATATCAACTTCTACCAATTTTCATTTTATTTTTTCAATTTCTATAATTTCTATCTTATCAATACAAATATAATGATATAAATAAGTTTTATAGATAACAATATTACTAACTAATAAATTAGTCACAGAATTATCAATAATTTCCAGGATATAAAACGAATTTCTGTTAAAACTAATTTGAGTTGTCTTGTTATTAAGTCATTTATTCATTTCATTCAATCATCTCATTACATAAAAATTCTATACAATGTGTCCGGTCTATCTGGAAACGTTCAGACATCTCGAAAAATATGAATGACACGAAAAAGTGTTTCAGACAAAACTTGCATGATATCAAAGAGGACATACTATATCCTTGTCTATTTGACCATGCGATAACGTTAAAACATATGAAGATTATATTACATTTTTCAAAGTCAATCCTATGAAGGTCATATTAAAATTTTCAAGTAGGTATCTGCATTTTTTATTATATATACTTGGCATTGAGACATTTTCCAAACGTTACAAACTTGTGTCTCCCACCATGTGCTATCGAAATACGAACTTTTAAATTCGATAAAGCGATACAAGAATCTAAAAAGGAAAGTGACCGACCGATTGACTGTTTTGGAAATATATACCAATGGTGGCATTATGAAAAACATCTTTATGTATCCTCGTGATGTATATCGGATGACGCTAATGTCGACGGCATGCAGCATGTCGAATTTAAAAGTTCGTATTTTGATAATAAAAAATGTAGATTCCCATTTGAAAATTGTAATAGGATCTTCAAAGGACGTTTCATAGTCACCGGAAAATTAAATGAGCAAGAGTATAGTATGTCACTTAAAAGTGCTCGATCGTCGTTGCTTGATATACTGTCTTTCTCGTCTATCCTTCCTATATCTATTCACTATTTTCGACAATCGGTTTAATAAATTCGGACTATATTGAGTTTGGGATATAAAGATGTGAGTTACTGAAATGTAGGTAAAGCAATTGTATGAAATTAAATTTAAACGAGTATTACTGTAATAATATTAGTACATATACTTTAAACTATAATTCTATTTAACTTTGAACTGAAATGTACTACTATTTTAGGTTTTCACCTTGGGAAAATTGTACAGTAAAATGTGTACTAAGTTACCAATCCAAAGATTTAAATATAGCAGATGCAGTTGTGTTTCATTTGCATCTGACACAAAATGTACTGGAGTTGCCAATCAGAACACGATGGAATCAGAGGTGGATCTTTTTGACTGATGAATCGCCAATACACACTTTTATCTATGGAAATCAACAACTGTCTAAATATAATGGTTTATTTAATTGGTCAATGACCTATCGAATGAATAGTGATGTGCCAATACCTTACGGCAGAACGATTTCTACTTCGTTTATAAATTCACCAAATATAAATTTTTCGAAGGATCTGATACAAAAATCAAAAACTAAACTGGTCACTGTGATGGGTAGTAATTGCGGGGGCACTAATAATCGATGGAAATATATTAACGAATTGAAAGTAATTCTCGGTAGTGATCTTGACATATATGGAAAATGTTTAAATGGTAATACGACCGCATGTCCGGGTCATTTCGATAAAGATTGTTCTGTTTTAAATTCCTACAAGTTTTATTTAGCTTTTGAAAATTCAAATTGTAGAGAATACTTAACAGAAAAAGTATTCTGGCATGGTTATCACAAATTAGCAATACCAGTAATAATGGGTGCACCAAAGAAAGATTGCGAGAAATTATTACCACCACATTCGTTCCTTCACGTTAGTGATTTTGTTAATCCGAGAGCTTTAGCAGATTATATTCGCTATCTTAATAAGTACGATGATAAATATTTCGAGTTCCATGAGTGGCGTAAATATTACAAAGTAATCAACGAACATGGTTATTTTGGCAGCATGTCACGACATTATTGCCGTATTTGCGAAGCTCTTCATTATAATTCTCCTGCCCCCAAAGTGTACGAGGATATGGAATTGTTTTGGAACAAAAAACGAGATTGTACTCTCTGATATATTTAAATTTTATTTGTCTTTGTATTATATTGTTATCACTGTTTAACGTTACTGAATTAAATTTTTATCTGTTAAACTTATAGTTTGTTATTTTTTGTTTGTAATTGTTTTGTTTTGATTATCGCGTAATACTTATTGTAAATAAATTGAATAAAAACATCAATTTACATATTTTATTGTAATTAAATAACAAATAGAAAATGTATGCATAAAATATAATAATTACGTATAACGTATATATAAAAAAAAAATATTTAGCTATGAATTATATAACATACTATTGCAAAATTTTTTATCTTGAAAGTGTAAGGTCTGCGGACGATGCGAAATAAATAGATAAAAAATAGTATTAGGTTAGAATGTTTGACTATTTTAATATTAACATTGTACGTATCAAAATAAAAGCTTCAATCATGTTACGTAAAACTTTTTCCGACAATATTTATGAATCTTTGTAAGATATGGTAATAAAACATTTTATTGACAAATTTTTCAAAATAGATTCGTGAATGTTCCAATGTACAGTTTCGTAATTCCAAAACTCTGTTACGTTTCCACGGTGCTAAAACAACAATATTTAGCGAAATATCGTATTGTTTTTTATCCTATATTACGTTGTAAAATACATTGCGTCAATCCTTCTATAATTATGGCTTCAAAGTGTTTTAATGGATGTAACGATCACTACAATGGTGTAACTATTGACTCAAATGACGAAGTTTGTACATCTGAAGTGTTCGCTCGTCGTCTTACAGGTTTATAACATAAAATGATAATAATTCTTAAACATATTTATAAATTATTACTTATTTTATCAAAATTGAGATACTTTGACAAAAATTTTTGTTAGAAATTAATATTTGTTTATTATAATTTTTGTAGCATCTTTACAAAAATGGAAAGAAAATAAAAAACGCACAATATGGTTCCGTGTACATTTACCACAATCAGAATGGATACCGTTACTTGTGAAAGAAGGATTCAAATTTCATCATGCAAAACAAGAATATGTTATGCTTTATCGATGGTTAGTTAAAGATGAGGAATGCAATGTTCCACACTATGCACACACCAATTTAGGAGTCGGAGGATTTGTCTATAATGAGGAAACTAAAGAAATTTTAGTTATCAAAGAGAAATATGCAAATGGTCCACCTATTTGGAAATTACCAGGTGGTTATGTGGAACCAGGTATACAAATTTTTTATAAACTAGTAAATTAGTACAGTATAGCTAATAATCTTTCTGTTATCATATATGTACTTCATGTTTCTAATATAATATATAATATATAATAATTTTTTATCAGTTTTTTATTTTATTGTAGAAGAAGATTTGGAAGAAGCTGTAAAAAGAGAAGTTTTAGAAGAGACAGGTGTTCAAACTACTTTTAAATGTATAATGGGTTTCAGACACGTTCATGGTTACGCCTTTGGCTGTTCTGACATATACATGATTGCTTATTTATCACCTATTAATATCAATATTAAAAAATGTGAAAAAGAAATTTCTGATTGCAGATGGATGAAGGTAATTTTTATTATTTGCTCATAAATAGTTTGTTACTGTAACTGTTTATTGTTCTCCCAGGTAAATGATTATTTAGAGCATCCAGAAGTATCTGAAAATAATAAACAAATTGCAAAAAAATTAATGGAATTTTTCAAACACAAAATGGGGATTGTTGTGAACCATGAAATACATTTTGCAACAAACAAACCTATTTGTGTATACAGCATATCCAAAATCGGTGATGCATAGCATTACACAGAATGATTAAAATGTATACATATGGCCAATTAATTTCATAGTTTAGAGCGATCTAAAATAATAATTATCTTAGAAAATGAACAAATCAAAATAAAATTTAATGTTTTAGATACATTTTTTAAATATAAGAAGTATAAAATATTTATCTTATCTTATATAGAGTAAATTAATCAAAATTACGAAGAAGTAATTCACACTATATAAGCTAAATAAAGGATAATTTAAGAAAAATAAAATTTATTGATTTCATTAAACATTCTATTACTATGTTATGTATATACAGCTTTGAATTAATTATATAAGTTGTTTAAATTCTGTAACTAAGAATTATAACATTAGGATTATAACATAAGGATTATAAAATCGATATAAATAACAAATAAACTGCAAAAATACATGTAACAAATTGTGACGTATTATATGTATACATATCTAAATTCCGTTTTCCAAAATTATGAGAAAAATGGAACGAAAAGTGCAAATTTAACTTGAGAAAAAGATAAATAAAGAAGATATACAAAAAAGAGGAATATTATATTAAAAAATTGTATTGAAATATTTTCATACCCAAACGTTCCTTGAAAACCCAGCTTTATGTTGGAAAGTAGCTTCTTCAGTTTTGTTTACATTCTTCTTTGTCACACTTTAGTCGATGATTGACAAGTTCTCCAGGAAGATGGAAGAGCACGTATTTGGTTAAGGTTAAGGTTATAGAATATTACTTTGTTGACAATTCGACTAATTTTTCCTGTAAGAAATATTACGTGAATAATTTGACGAGAATTCATATGTAGAAGAGTGTTCAATAAGGCACAAGATTTGTTGCCAAGATGAGTAAGATGTATACAACCGCCAACCTTTCGGACAAAGAATTAAAAGAAGAAGGAAATCGTCTTTTCAATCTTCACAAATACGAGGATGCTGCGCACTGCTACACCAAAGCAATTGTGAGTGCCACTATGAATCTATGCAGGCAAGTTACGACATTGCATCTCATTGCTGCAGATTAAAAATCCAACCCAAGCACTATACTTTACGAACCGAGCGCTGTGTAACCTGAAATTGAAACGATGGGAATCGTCCTGTCTAGACTGCAGACGTGCTCTCGATATTGACCCATGTCTGGTGAAGGGTCATTTTTTCTTGGGTCTAGCTCTTCTTCAAATGGAACTCTTTGATGAAGCTGTTAAACATTTACAGAGAGGTACGTACCTATATTTTTACTTAGGAATTTCACTGGCTTTTTCTTCTCATATGTTTCTTGCAAAGATTTCACTGTAGGTAAATATTCCGTGATAATTTCATAGTCTATATAAAATAATTATAAATTATACGAATAATATCTCGAAATTGACTAACGTTTATGATTTAACCATTTTATCAGTTTCATAATTCATCAAAAATAAATATTACATATTTGCATTCTACAGAGTATCTTTTAATGGAAAGAATCTTATTTGGTCTCTAATATAGTTTGGCAATATACTCATTTGTGTATTTACATATTTATGCATTTATGTATCTTTAAAGAAGTTGCGCTATATTATATTTTTAGTACTATAATATGTTATGTATATATATCAGAACATAATTATACAGAAGTATTTCATGGATATTCTTTTTTATGGTATTCATGGTTTTTACGACAATGTGAAACTTGTCCTTCACATGGTTACACATCTGAAACAACTACCACAACATAGCTGTGGATTTGGCCAAGGAGCAAAAGCTAAATTATGGAGATGATATGACCAGCATTTTAAGGCAAGCGCGAAAACGTTGTTTCCAATTGAGAGAAGAACAGAGAATTGCACAAGATATTGAATTACAATCATATCTCAATCAATTGATAGTAGAAGATGCTGAACGAAGTTTAGCAGCTTTAAAGGAGCAAGAAGCAGCTAAAGATGCAGATGGTAAAAGTGAAGGGGAAGCTTTGTCTATTGAATTAACAAAAAAGAAAGAAGAGGTAGAAGAAAAAAGAGATATGTATATGGCTCACCTTAATGATCTATTTGCAAAAGTAGATGAAAGAAGAAGGGTGAGTTTATATTTTTTAATCATGTTTAGTTATGTATAAATTAAAATAATTATATATTATTTGCAATTTTTATAAATATATGGAACAGAAACGAGAAGTACCTGATTATTTATGTGGTAAAATTAGTTTCGAAATTTTGCAAGAACCTGTAATAACGCCAAGTGGAATTACATATGAACGAAAAGACATTGAAGAACACTTACAAAGGGTGGGACATTTTGACCCAGTTACTAGAGTTCGTTTAACTCAGGATCAATTAATCCCTAACTTAGCAATGAAGGAAGTAGTAGATACATTCTTGCAAGAAAATGAATGGGCATTATATTATTAATATGTAAAGTTAGGTCACCACCATATTTTTATGATAAATAATTACATCTATATTACGATTATTTTTGGGTCCTGTTATTTTATGTAAATGTGCATATCATTGCCTTGTCAACAGTAACTACATCATATATTTATATGAAATTAAACTTAATTCTTTTTTATATTAATAGAATGTATTTAATTTATACATGTGCAATCATTGATTAATTAAATAAGATTGACAAATCAAAATTTTTGAGAAATACTTCTTTTAGTTGATGAATTTGTGTATTTATATATGAAATATTGAAAATAGTACACATAATACCTTCAAATGGATTGTTAAGTAATATAGGTCATATAAGAGTGTTAAAACTGTATATGTTTTTCTGATAAATAATAAATTTATTGTTTGACGTATAATTAAATATTTTAATATTTCCCAATTATTTACATAATTAAATAAAAAATTTTGTGATATTTTTAACTGTGTTTACTTACATTAATATATAGAAAATGAGTGTTTCGTCCAAGATCTGCTAGTGTGAACTCTTCAGTAAGGCTCTCACCTAACAGACCTATACCTTAGACACAATGAGAGAAGATAGAAAGTGACATTAATATATAGTATATATTACAATAATATATTTCACACTATCTTAAATTTCATTCTGTTAAGTATATTATATTATACATTCTCTAAAAATAAATATTTTTATAGGCAAATATACTATATTACATTTATACGCATATGAAGTTGATGTACGTTGTTTCTTTTTCAAGTAAGCAGTATTAATTGAATAAAAACAAATTTAAAGAAAAATTACATTTAATGCAATAATAGTAATAGCTCCAGCCACAATAGGTGGTATATAATATTGATAAAAAGCTGGATGAGGTGCTGCTCCCATTAAAAGTACAACCCAACCTAAGAAACATAATATACTGGATAGTATTTGAGATCGATTTTTATAATTATTGGAAGGAAGTTGCACCCATCCCATTGTACTGCATGTTACTAAAACTATCCAACTTTGAAGTAACAAAGGATCTTCGGAAGAAAGTCTCATATCATAACTAGAACAAGTTTACAGAAATTAATGATAGATGATTGATCGATTAAATTTATACACCAAAATAATAAATTGCAAACCTGAAATTTTTTGCCCAAACAAGTACAGATGGTACAGCTGGAATAGCAGTAAAACACCAAAGTATAAATAGAATAAGATGATTGAATATTTTTTGTCTTGTATCATCATGTTCTCCTGAATTATTTTTCGTATTTCTGAATCGTCGTATCCAATTAAAATGTTGTAATGAAGCCATTAATAGTTCTTCTAAATAATCTTCATAGATTTTTGTCAAATTTAAAAAATAAAGAAAAACTGAAATTAGCATAGCTAAACCCCCACAAGTTACGGGGATTAAAGATAAGACAAGAATTGCAGTAATAAAAGGTAACTGACTCAATCCACCAAGCAACCAATCTGACCATGTTGTTGAAAAGGCTATTGCGCGAGCTAGAAATCTGGAAAATCAATAGATTTATTCAAAAAGTTTTTATGTAACATCAACATATGCATTAATGTACTTAAAGTTTCTTACCTCACAGCAATACTATGAGCTACTGAACCAAGAAATATAATGGAACAGCATAATCCAATGGTAAATACGCAAACAATTGCTAAAGCAACTAAACATTCAAACATTAAATTATAACAATATGAGAGGTATATTGTAATTACTATTATTGGAGTTTGTTTGAGACCATGATTAATTCTTGTAGATAAAAACAATAAAAGTAAACTAATAATCGTTGTATACAACAGGTACCAGCGATCCCTCACGATACAAGATATTCGATCTATAATTCCACCTTCTTCAATATTAATTATGTAAGAACATGCAGGATCTAGAGTTATCCTTAACTTTGGAAAAACGTTGGAATATTTATATCCAGTCTGGACTTTCATCGATTTCGGCCCATTATCCCTAAAATATTAAAATTGTTTGTAATAAAATATTTTAAAAATAAAAGCAAATTTACTTTAGTTATACTCACACGACCGTAAAAAATTGAATTTGTGTAACTACAATACCCCATGGTTCTAATAATTCAACTATTGCATGATGTTTTGGATCTGTACATTCAAATGCTTTAAGTTCAACAGCTACAACATCCATGGCGCTTTCAAAATTGGCATAGTATCTAACATGTCCAAGATTAGACATTTTTTTGGTTTGAGGTATTATAAATAAATTTTTTAGTAAAGGTAAAGTACTCCTAATAGGTACAAGTCTTGTATTGTAAGAATATAAATCAACGTTTATAGTAATATAGTTTTCTAAACTGTCCGGTGTAATCCTTATTATAATATGTGTTACATCGGGGTATTTTATCTCTTGAAAATTTAAGTCAACAGTTTTTCTTAAGCGATGTAAAGGATCTGGTAAAATTCTTGTTCTGTTTGTCAGGTTCCAACCCCAATTGCTAAATTAAAAATAGAATTTTATAATAATAGTTTGATGAGCTTTTGTAATCTTTGCTTTAAGACAATAATATATAACTTTACCAAACTCTTGATTGTCCTTGTATATTGGATGCTGTACACGCAAATAACCAATCTTTGGATTCTAAATTAATGGTATCAATAGTTAAATAATTTGGTTGTCCACTCAATCTAATCATAAGATAGATAGGAGATGTTCTTTTAGGCAAGTCTCTGTTGGTCCATACATAATGCCTTTGAATGTTCTCTATCCATTCATTACTAGGTTCAAATTGTATTATTTCTTTATAAGAATATAATTTTTTTCCAGAAGTACGCTGTAAAATTAATTGTTAGCTTAAATGCTATTATTAAAAGTACATTAAAACTTATTAAAGATACATTAAAATATTTTCTTACATGATAAAAGTGATACGATAATGCTTGCATTCTTTCTTTAGCTGTAGAAAAAATTTTAGGTGGTTTTTGTGTACAATTAACAGAATCAAATAATGAACGTACAACAGACAGTACTAATTGTTTACACCATAAAATACTCAAATGATCTGTAGATTTCCAAACATCTGGCATAGTATTAGAAAGAACATTAATATCTGCTGTAGGATCTAGAATTTGAGCTGAAGTTATAAGTATATCTCGTGGTCCACCTCCTATTGATACTACACTTGTCCCTGCATCTTTTATCTCACTTAAGCGTTTTTCTAGATTCTGGTAATAATTGGCAAAAGTGTGGTCTAATATCAAAGTAGCTGTATGAGGAGTAGCTAAAGCAATAATAATGCTTGCAACACTAGCATTTACACTTGGTGTCATTACAATAGAACCTTTAGCTATAATACCTCCCTAAAAAAATGAACAGATATTTTAATATCTTTACTAAAATAAGTATACTATTATTATATTTACCATTGAATGTCCTATGAGCACAATATTATCTATGTTAGTTTTGTATAAACTCAATATTTTTTGTATACAGTGTGAAACATATACTGTCTCTTCCATTAATACACCTTGAATTAATTAATAAATTATCATTTATTTTTTCTAATCTTTTAAATAAAGTATAAATATTTGAAAAACTATGGAGACAACAATAAAACTAACTATTCAACAAAATTGTTTTTTTATTCATACCTCCATATAAAGCAGAATAATCATTGCCAAATGAAACAGTAAAATAATCAAAATGAAATGGAGTCCTATCTTTTAAGCTTTTCCTCAAACTGACAGAAGCAAGGGATCTTACTAGAAACAATAGAAGTATTAACAATTATTCAAACGAAGACATAATTTTTAACAGATTTTAAGAACCTTGCTCATGAGATCCAGCATTGCCAGGTATAAAAAGTACTGGTATTCCTGAGAAGTACATCCTTCTAAGCTTCTCGGTAACAAAACCTTCTCCATAGGCGTATAATCTATATCTTGGATATTGTTCTTGTATCTCATTATCCAAAGAGATTCTCTAATATTTGTATGAATATATGTATAAATGTCTTGTAATATATAACTGTATTATATACAATGTCAAATTACTATTATTATTAATAATAATTTTTAAACTATTATTACTAAATTTTAATAGAATTAGAAATGAGAGAAATATGATCGAGTCAAAGTTATAAGGAATGTTATTTAACAATAATGTTTAAAAAGAGTACAGACAAGATTAGTATGGTATTCTTTATAGTATTCTATTAAAAATATTCATTTTGCTTACATACCACATACTGTGGGTATTCAAACATATATGTCATATCACAAGTATTGTCTTCAAAATCCGTAATGTAAAGAGCAGCTCCAAGTATGTAGAGTAAGAGAATTAACATTAAAAATAAAAAAAATATCGTATAAACTAATACAGATTTTATTAGAAACATTTTATTCAATAATAAAAAAAATGTTATATCCTTTTGATGGAAGTAAGCATTACTATCTCGACGCAAAAATTGGGAAAATATTATATATCTGTTGTTGTATTTAATATAGTGCACTTATATTATATTATATTATATTATGAGAGAATATGAATGAATATAAACAAATATATTTGTTTTTTTTATATTCTTTAAGTTATACAACATGGTTATGGTTTAATAATAAAATGAAATTAGTTATATAGCGTATACTCGGAGTCACCCCAGGGTCATATAAGCAAGTTTGGACACTTCTATATTGTAAACATACAAGAAACCGTTCGAAAATTGAGTCATGAAAAATCAATATGGAAGACACGAAGGTTCTCGTTCTGCACATGCGTGACATGCTGTAAATGTTTCAGACAGAGACAGAGATACCCTACTCATTTCTGTCTGTCTTGCAGAACGAGACCCTTCATGTATTCCATGTTGATTTTTCACAACTCAATTTTTGGATAGTTTCCTCTAGCGAATGTAGAGACCTATTTATACAGGATAGAGTGGAAATTGTAGTAAAACTGGATGGGATTTTTGTACATGAAAAAATAAAAGAAACTTTAGTATAACATTTTTGTCTAGGAATCTAGCGATTCAAAAGTTATGCATACATAAAACTGAGCATTTTGAGTGTATTTTATAGGTTAGTACGATGCCATATTGCTTTATCCATCATCTGATTGGTTAAAGACCATGATCATATTACCAGGTCTCGATATTTGCATAAAGAAATCTAGAGGAAACCGTCCGAAAATTGAGTTATGAAAAATCGTAAAATCATAAATGCGTAACATGCTATGAATGTTTCAGAATAAGAGACTCTCTACTCATTCATTTGTCTCGCAAGAAAGGGAACTTTCTTATCTTCCATGTTAATTTTTCATGATTCAATTTCTGGACAGCAGAATTTTCCTAAGCGAGTGTCGAGCTGTGTTTATAGGTTACGTATACATATACATACGTATAATGTATAAAAATACATATAATACAACCTTATTAATATTATTATAATATAAGCGCAATCTTATTTTCATCGAGTAAGAGCGAGTCAGGAATATGTATGAATGAATAGAACCTGGTTGATTAGATAGATTGTATGCAGTTTGGTTATTTGTAAAGGTAGAAGAGAGATGCGATAAAAATTTGTAATATATGCGAAAAAGTAATTAGGTCATTACACGAAAGTGGCGATTGATATATGAATAAAAAGATTACTGTTAATTATTTAACTGTCCAGGTCCTAAATAATTTTACTACGCACAATTTATTTAAAAATTAGCAAACTATGTATTGGAACAGAATACTCTCGATAATTATATTGTTTCTTTGCTATGGTTTCTAAGATTATTTTATATTATCAAAGAAAGTATTGATAATTCATCAGATATACGAAATATATTTAGTAAATTAATTTTATATAACGTTCAATAGATGTATAATTCTATAGTAATAAATAATGAAATTAATAAAAAACATTTGTGAAAATTATTGATAATATATCCTATTTATTTTATGCAATAGATATTAACAATTTTTTAAAAAACAAATTACTAATGTCTAGATAGTTAGATTAATATTTTATAATAAAGTTGTTAATATTCATTATCAAACTGTGGCTGATATTTTCTTTCACTGTGATAAATTATATACTGTTGTAAAATTTGTTAAATCATATTCTTAATCTTTTAGTCATTCCTATTTCTAAATAGTAATGTTTTATTTATTTACAAATCCTATAAAAAATATTGCAAAACATATTGAAATCATTGAGTATATGCAAAATTAAATACCAAACGAAGATAATGAAAATTTGTTATATCTATAGATTTTGACCATTTGTAAACAAGCTAAATTGAAATTTGAATTTCCAGTTTCTTGAAATGTTGCGCATTTATGCTCGAACTAATGATCAATGCGATCACAAAATACAACATGAGCACATTCCCCACTCTCCGCAAATAGGGAAAACCGCCTTAGTGAGTATCGATGCAGCTTTATGAGTTCGTGTAGCGCGGTAAATATGAATTTGAACAATAGTGTGGCCGAGACAATGAAGAAAAGAAACTAAACGTCAAAATCATTTATCAGTGATAACTACAATTACTCTCGAATTTATCTTTTTACTTTTGTTAACATAGGAAAGAACATTGACAAGGTGTATATCGCTTGCTTTATATATGATTAACTGTTAGTTTCGAGTTATTCAATTTCATAAACACGAGCTAAGTGCTTTTGTACTCTACGGCAAACAACTCAGTCTAAAATTCCCCAAGTTCCTGAACGATCGCGTAACAGTACGAAGATGAAGTTATAGGAATTTTTTAAACAACTTTGTTTACAATTTTGAACGTACATCAACTAAAATATAATAAAATATAATATTTATAAATTTATATTATAATAAATAAATATAATATTTATAAATCAAAGAATAGGTCTACAATAAAAAGCTTCATAAAAAACGATGTAATTGTTCGGTATCGTCTCCATGAAAGAATTTCTATATATTTTTACCTCCTAAGTTTTAAGGAATCACAGAATAATTACAATATAGAAATATGCTTCAATAATTTATTCTTTTCATGATAACGATAATATTACTATTAACGTTCGCCACAGTTTAAAACTGTTTCCAACCAATCATAGAATCAACTATCGATAAAAATTTAAAAAAGATTTAAAAAGCGCCATGAACATCGATGATATCCCTTATCATATTGTCCGGAAACATCGCTAGGAAACCATTCGTTGATCAAACGATAAGTTTAGTCAATCAAACCCGTAACCAATCGCATTTGTTCGAAAAAGTTTCAAAAACGGTGGTCCATTCCATTATCGTTCGGTGAGAATACAATTACTAACTGTTGCGATATAAAGCTGAATACAAAGGTTTAAATACGGAACAAGTTCGACATACGATATACGTTAGATACACGCTGTTTCGTCCAGAATTTGATACGATAATTATACGAGTATCTTTTTATTAGAATACAGTTTTCAATGAGAAGGATGATTTACAGACGCGTCACTTCGGAATTATTTAGTGCCCTTAATTTCCCATCCGAATGGCTGGATCGACGATGTCGAACTTGAGTGTGCGTACTGATAATATATCCACCCTCCTCCTGTCGATTGTGCTTCTCTATTTGGATCACCGGCATGCACCGCGGAGCTGGACCATCCAGACATTCACAACTCAGACTTGCGTCTAGCTCGCCTTGATATGGCGGTGGTATTAACAAACTTTCGGTAGACTTGGTTGGCTGAAAGTGTCTGTTAGAACTACCCGAATACGTAGTACCGCTACTCGTTCTCCTTTGAACGGTTCCAGTAGGCGTTTTTGCTCGTCCATGAGCGCCTTTCCCAGGCCTCTCTGCACTATGTGTTTTTATAGTAGCTGTATCCAAATAACCGTATCCGAAACCGTAGCCACCGAACGCCTTGGTAGTTAGATTGTCCCAGGACTTTGGTTTAGCATACTGAAGGCACGGCGGTGGTCGTTGATGTACGCTTGGATCCCAGTAGAGGGTATCCGTGCTTAGGCTCGTCGAACAGGAGGCTACGCTTTCGGCTGCGGTCGAGATATCGCTACTAGTAACAGAATGCAGACTGTGTCCTGATGTGCGCGAGCAGCTGTGCGCACCATGTTGTTGCTGTTGTTGCGTTTGTTGCGATTGCTCTCGCTGTACATGATGATGCTGGGCTGGTTGCTGCTGCTGCTGTTGCTGCTGCTGTTGTTGTTGTTGTTGCTGATGATGATTCTGTTCGTTTCTCGCTCTCCGTTGTTTCTCACGACGTCTACGACTGGGTACGCAATTTGGATCACAGCAAGGACTTGCTAAGTCGTACGCGTCCAAACTACCGCTATCTGATTGTTCCCTGCGACGACTGGCGCTCGAGATGCAAGCAACGCAAAGGCTATTCTGGGGTGGAGGATGAAGAGGAAGCGGATCTCCGCTGGTATTAGACTGTTGTTGCTGTTGTTGACACGATTTGTGCGATTTCGATTTGGCTGGCGTACTATTCATCCCGTTTGCCTGGTGATAGCTATGTCTCGACGAAACGGTTACTCCTGATTCGCTTGACATCTTTGAGAGGAAGTGGTGGTGATCGCTTCGCGAACGGGGAGGCCCTACTGCTACTAGACAAGCGGTGTTCCGTGGAACTAAACATGGTCGTCCATCCGGGAACTATAAAAAGTTAAAAGTGTTTGTTATTTTCTTCGATGTTGCAAAGATTAAATCGACCTAAGATATAATATATAATAGATAACAAGATGTTTCTATATAGGATACCACGTTATAAAGTAACAGATGTTCCGTGGACGTAGCAGGCCGACAACATTGAATCGTGGAAGAATTGAAACTCGATGACGGCGATGGCTGATTGGGGTTACTCGTAATGACACTGTTAGGCGTTCTCTTGCGTGCTGGCAGTGAATGGGTTTTCCATCGACCCATGAGAATAGACCGTTCCCTCTCGCAGAGTCTCTCTAATTCACCGAGTCGTGATTGAAGAGCACGTTGTAATTCGATATAGCGCATATGTAATTCCACCTGGCAAACAATAACGAATATCATGTTTGAGTAAATAGCTAAAGTGCATTCTATTTTTTAAACGAAAATTAAAGTTTTAGAAAGTGGCTATACACTTTCTCGATATTTACCTTTCTTACACAGTCTTCGAACGACACAACCATTCGCATTCTGGTATCACAGTTCTTTATGAAATTAACCAGTGTCTTGTGATCCGCTCTGTCCATTTCGTGGCCGTTTATCGAAAGTATCACGTCACCCTCCCGCATTCCCGCTTTGAACGCTGGTCCATCGTATTCCACGTAATCAACGTACGTGACCATCTCGATTTCCTGCTCCCTCTTGTAATGTATCCCATAACTCTGTACAATTTCAAGCGAATCGATTACAATGTTTATATTTCAAACGAATTTTAATTCTTGTAAGAGTCGAACTTTCTGAAGAAATTACTGTAACATTTGTGGAAACAAAGATAGTTACAGTGAAGGTGTAATTATTGATAAGAGGAGTGCACAGAGATGTTATATTTTATGTACCTTGCAGAAAGTACGAGCAGATAAACGGTTACGTTACCTGTAACGTGAAACCGTATGTGCCATTTTTCTTCTCGACGATGATGGTACGACGACGTCTGTCCTCATCCGCCCGTGTCACTCGATCTGACTTTGATCTCTCCAACACAGCCTAAAAAGAAAAAGCGCAACACCATGGTAAACTCACGATAAGCGCGAAACAAAGGAGCATCTATTATCATCTTCTAGCAATGCACATACTTTGACTAGTAAAACACATGTTCCGATAAATTAAACCAACTTTTAACTAAACTTCTAACGAATCTACATCCTAAATGTAGCGTCGCAACGAAAACAACGTAACCCAAGATACACATATAATGATGCATGTTCGGAAAATACTCGCGTGGGAGATGGAAAATAAAAATCAACAGACGCATCTACCAACAGGGAACAGAGGAAAAGAAATCTGGTAACAGACGAACAGTAACAACAATAATAACAAAAAAATAATTAAGAATCAGATAATAAGATTCAACACACGTTGTGCAATCCACAGAATTTCCTTGACCACGAAAAACAACTCGAAATGGGCAACAAGAAACTGCTCGAGGAAGGCTGTTTCAGCAAATAAAAATCATTCTTTCGATACACGAGTCGATGTAATAACATTACACATTCCACGACACCACTCCATTCCTCCTCGTCGCTGTTCTCAACGCCGGCACGGTGTTGTTGCCCGGCCACCTCGGTATTCTGCGGCGAGTTGTTCATGATCCCTCGAGATATACACGGAACAACGACAAAAAATCGGGAGGACCGACCGTATTATCTCCACGAAGAAATATCGGATCACCACCTGGCGGGGGAGATCCCTATGTGCGTGTGGCCGTGGTCGAGAGAGAGGTGCCGAAGAGGCTTTATCAGGGTGTACAAACACGTTTCCCGTGCTCTCTGTACTTCACTTTCGATCGTGCTTCACTTTCACGTTACTCTCACGCATTGTGCTTACATTTCGAGAGGCGACGCGCCAGCCAGCCAACCAGCCAGGCCGCGAGGTTAACGTGCGTTTAGGCGCGATTATATATGCTCTTTTATTGTTATCTTCCTTCCCGGCTGGTCGCCGGTTTCCAATGCGCCTGCCCGACAATATCGGCTTACAACCCTGTTCGTCGTTCGGTGGCAGGCACTGAGGGTGGCGGAGGAAAGAGAGAAAAGCACGCGCAGTCTCATCCTCGTGGTCCCTCCTCTCTCACGTTTACCCCCTGCCTTCATTCTTTCCGCCACCTTTTATCACCCACCTTCCTTCCCTTCTTATCCCTTGCCGTACATATATGCGGGACAGGAATAACTCCTCGCGTGCAATGTCCTTGCAGTTTGCACACCGACCGCTTGTTTCCTCCGCGGTTCATGTCAACGAACATATCGTTTTCCATGAATCAACTTAGCTGGAGAAATGTTTCTTTTTTTTTTCTTTTCTCGATTTAAATTTTTCTTCCATGTTCTTTGTATCTTGAGATGAAATTTCCTATGATTGGCGGACACTGTCGACCATAGATATTAGATTAGAACACCTATTGATTATATTTATTGGAAAACTTTAGCAAATTTTACTTTACTATCTCAGTTAAAATGGTAGATGGGATAGTTTAACTAAGGAAAGTAGCATAGAAAATCCTCAACTTGTGGAGTGAACATTCTACAAAATATTTTATTGCATCTTCAATGGTCTAAGCGGAACGTGTAAGATATTTTGATAATTAACAAAAGGGTAATACAGGAAAATGGAAACTGAAGGCAGCGAGAATGTTTCATCAGTTAGATTCTTCTTATTTCTTCACTATTTCCATTTTGGTACTTCGCCGAACTGGGCACTGAACGACGAGAATAACGTGTCACGACGCCATCCTCGCCATGGTCTCTGATGTATTTTTACAAATGCCTCGACAAACAGAGAAATACGTATCTTTTGCGTAGCGAAGAAGAATGTAAAGGAAAGATATTCGAGCAAAGTGATCGCAAAGGAATCGCTTATTGTCGGATTCGTTTACTGCTACTTCTTCTTCTTCCCCTTCTTCATCTTCTTGTCCGTACCGCTCATTTTGTCAACTCTTTGCTTCACGATTCTTTCCATTGGTGAAATAATCGGAGTCTTTTGTATTTTCGGCGGTGGCAGAGGCGGAGGCTTTGGCTTTGGAACTGGAACGTGCCTGTGGAAATTAATTATTCGTTTCACTAAATTATTTTTCATAACAATAAACAAATAAATCTTACTTGATGAACATATGTATTTCTTGAAGGGATCGATCCTTAGTTACATTGATCCAAATGTTCGATTGTGTTCTGGGTTTCACGCATAAATCTTTGCCCGCGCAACATTCGGCATTATCGCGTTCTTCTTGAGCCTCAAACTTTTTTTGCCAGCATTCTTCCCATTTACGCAAACGTTCCTTTTCTTCCGCTTCGCGTTGTGCTTTTCCTGCTTGGTCCATCCGTGTTTTCTCCACAGGCCGATGAAGTTTCTTTCCAGTGCGTTTCTTTTTTCCAGCTTGCTCCACTGTCTTCAGATTCTCTACATTCCCGATGTTTATCTTTTCCCAACACGACTCACTAATTGTTTCCTCCGGCCGTTTTAATTGCGGGAAAGTTTCTCCTTTAATAGTCGGTAATATCTTTCTCGTGATATTATTCAGATTAAAGAAGGCGTGAACGAATATCGCTTCCCATTGGAGGGCTATTAATGTATTTTCGGTTAGAATTCTGAGTAATATGTATGGAGAGATTAACTGAAAAAGAGAATATAAAACCAATAACAAAAAAATTAATAGAAGTATGGGTAGCCTAACTCTCAAGTGGTATATCATTGAATCATAGGAAAGTGATAGGAAGTGATAAAAATATTTTTTGATTACCGAGGAGAAGTAGTGGTTGCTCAGGTTCGGATTGTGTGCTTCGTTATTTGTTATGCTTATCATGACTACGGACAATTTTGTTCCATGTGTGTTTGAGTTAGGAAATATGGATAGTTTTTGAAGGTTGGGTGTTGAAACAAAAGCGATTAGTTATTGAGAAACAATTTCACTTTCATCGATTGTTCCCATAAGAACACGTGTTCAGATTCTTCGATTTTTTTCAACGAGTTATTTTATATCGCACGTATTCATTTTAAGGAAAGCCTTGAAGGTCTATAAAACAAAATTTAATTCCCTGTAATTTCTCGAATAAATTAATAAATTTAAATAACGATCTGTTTCAAATAACGATCCTTAATAACCACTTATATGAATTTTATATGACGTTAATACTTACACAAATAAAATAAAATCATCCGTCTTGTTCGCTTGGTACATTGACCTCTTTACCTCCTAAGTATCACGGAGAAGTTTCTACTGTTTTCCAAGAAAAGAAAAGTTTCTTTTCATTTCTGTTAACCACAGGTGCAACTGTATTCCTTTACAGGACATCCACATTTTTTCACGGTCTCCTTGCTAAGCAAATCACCGTGTGGTTTGGGTCCTGTCGATAGGGAGGAAGCACCGCAACAAGGTGAACAAGGAGCTGGCTTTGCACACGGGCTACATTTCCCTCCTGCAGCTGCTTGTTGACGAGCAATGGCGCGAAAACTGGATATTGGCTCAGAACAACAACACGGGGAAGCTACTTGATCTTTCCGTCGGGCTTTCGGCGAACATGGACATTGTTTCCTAGAAAGAGATAAAAGAAGCTCGTATATTATTTAGTAAAAGATAATTGAAGAATTTGCAGTAATTATGCAGAGTTTCGATGTTTTGAATTGTACTTATTGGGGGAGAAAAATAGCGTAAAAGTTTATTTTGAATTTATCTTGAATTTATATCACGTTTGAAAAAGTATATTGATTTTTAGTTGGTGTTTGTTAGTTTATTCAAATTACTGGAAAATAGATCTATTTTCTTATTGCTGCAGTCCCATTAAATAAGTGAATAAATGTTGCGACAAAGATCTTTCTTTTATGATGGACATCAAAGATAAAGTAATGGCACTGGAATGAAACAAAATGCACTCAGACGTGACTAAAGTCTAGGCAAACTGATCTAGCTGAATTGCTTTCGCTTTCGAACGCGTCCAATTCGAACAAACGAACCTCTCTCTGCTCTAGTTTTAGCTCATCCTTCTGTTAGTCACGAGCGATTAAAGCTTCTCGTCTGCCTAGAGTGCAGAAAAAATCTAACGTCTAAAAAGTTGGATTATATTTTAGTAATATGAGACAGTGTAAGAAATTAAGAAGAAAAGAACAAAGGGCAGTTAGAAATAACCAAAAATAAACTGATATTTAAAAAATAGTTTTTTTAAAGTGGAGATTTTGTAAAAATTCAGAATACTAAAACGTAAGAATCCGGGATATTAAAGAGAGGAAATGACTACGCACGAATGATCAAACTGGTTGCACAGCTGTTCGTTTAACTCTTGGATTATTAGATCATTGAACCTAATCTTGTTCAAAAAGGATGCAAAACGAGAAAAACGAGTACCCTGAGGATGGTTGACGCGAGGCGCAGCACGGTCGTGGACCATAATCAGGAGGTTTAGGCAAGGGGGGGCACGAAGACGTCTGAACGATCGGTGTGGCACAACAGGTTCTTCCTGTAGACTCTCCACTACCATCGATACATTTCTTCGTACAGGTACACGTCAATGGAGCTGGTGTATAGCATTCAGAGGGTATCTTCTTGCATTGAAAAACAGGACTGTCGTCCGCCCCTTTAAACAGATATGGTTTCCTATTGTGTGGTATTTGAAACTGGGTGATGATCTTCTTGCCGAAACAGGAAGCTCTTATGTAAACTGTCACAGATCCAACGCATTGTCCCGTTGCCGTAGTAATTTTAAACGTGTCCTTGATCGTTTGACAAGGATTCGGTATTTTGAAGACTTGTTGGCTCAATACGGCGTTTATTATTGCTTTTGCCTCGATTTGATGACAGCCAACCAGCATCACATCTGGTAGCACTCCAGGTGGTAGTTTCTTATAGACAGATAGTTTTATGGGGAACGTGGTTAAAGGTCTCTGGAGAACGATCGATGGCAACGCGAATAAACAAGATTTGCCTTTCTTGAAAACCTGCGTGTCGCCTTCGGTGCAACCGCAGCCATCTGTCAGGGCTTCTTGGCAAATGTCGACTGGCGGCAGGCTAAGAATCTGCGGATTTATTTATGAAAATATGCTTAGTGTAGGTTCGATAGGTTTTTTGAATTAAAACAGAATTTTTAACGGGTTTGTACTTTTTAACGAAATTGCTAGGATTGAATGTTTTATTTTATTACGATAAAGCGAAAAGTGAAAAACTGTTTACCTATTAAAGAAATATATAGGAACATGTTTACATGTGTAAAGATTGCGACTGGTGAAAATTTGTTTAGTCGATGATCTATTTGGCAGTTTAATAAAATGCTGAATTACCTGAAAGGAGACACAGGTACACGCAGGTAATAGATCGTCCTGCATTGCCCTTATCACTGGGATTTTAACCTTTTCGACTAGAAACTCGATCAAGAAAAGTTCCTGTTCATCCGCCATTTTTTGAACACGATATAATATTATGAAGTTTCGAATACGCTTCCCATAATTTTAGCTCTTGATTATCAGAGTATTTTAGAAAATTTGTCTGTTAACCCTCAATTTTGATATTGCCATCAAGTCGGACGGTTTCGGAAATTTTGAGATTCGGAAACCATCCAGGGGGCGCTCCGCAGTATAATTCAAAATGCTCATTCATCTACGACTTTGAGAATAAATTGCGTCTCTCATTTGTATTATTTTACTTCGGTGGATTGTATAATTTTTAAATAGATAAAAGATATAACTTGCTCTACTAATTCGAGTAAAATAATTCTCAAGCAAAAGTAGACTTCAAAACCTCAAACAAATTGTAAAATACTCCACGAAGTAAATACTTAATCAGATCTAACAATAAAAGCTTAATTTAACTTCGTAGTAAAGAATAAGTTTAATAACAATCCGTATAAACGCAAAATGCAACGTATACAACGATAAAATCAGTATTCTCGCATTTGTAATCCAAAAAACGGTATCCAAAAAAGACCCAATCTATCCAATTCATTTCTTCTTCTTTTTCTTTGCATGTGTCTTTTTGTACACCTTATCGTCAGTCTGCATCTCTCTGGTCTCGCATCGGATAGGAGGTCCCTTTTCGGGCCCTTTCGGTGTTTTCATTTCCAACTGTATATCCGACTTTTCTCCAGCTCCGACAATCCCTTTTTTCCCAATTCTGAGGACGAACACGTCATGGTCAGGATCGGTATCTGGTGTAGCTTCGGACTCAGGTGCCACTGTGACTGTCGGCTTTTTGTCCTGACCCGTGTCCAGAATCCCGGACACTTTCAGAACCACAGCTTTTCCACACGGTTGCACCGGTCCACGGCTCGATTGTATCAAACCGGCCTGCTTGTGCACATCGGAACAAATATTCGGTTTCGACGTCGTCACATGAGTTACTTCGCTGATCTGTTTGCAACTAACGTTTGGTTTCAACGTGGCCCCGATTGGCTGTCCACACGGTGTACAAGGATGTTGTTCCTTGATACAAACGCGACAAGGAGGCCCGTCTTTCAATAATTCGTCTTTCGACTCCCTACAGACGTCCGCAACGTGAGGATCAACGATACGACATTTGTAAGTTGGTGATTTTTCGTTACAGTCGCCGCCTTTGAAGATATAAGACGAGATAGTTCTATCAGGTGGTGCGTCAAATTCGGTGACGATAGTTTGCCCGAATGCAGAAATTCTGACGAACATGCATATATCGCCGATCGTGTTTTCGTTATAAATTACAGGAACTTCTCCCTCGAAGACTTTCGGTGGTGGTGCCATTTTGTGCCAGCATTGCAACATTTCTTTTCGTAGGGCGGCGAAATGTTTGGAAATATCTAGCTCCCCGTTACCTATTAACACATCTGGTTTCACACATTCTGGCATTTTTTTTTCTACACATAGTTTGATGATTAGGTCCAAGTCTTTGTTGACCACAGTGTATTGATCTATGGCGAACATCACGGAGCGACCACAGAAGAAATACTCGATATCGTCTGCAACTCCTGCTTGAGGTTGAAATAACGGGTCCACCGGAGTTATTTCGATACCGTTCCTCCCTGTGAAGTTGAGGAACTCCACAGATATCGTCGTGGGGACGAAGAACATTTGGTTGAGCTTCGCTAAACGTTCGCTGGTAACGTGATGTATGAAGAATTCTAATAAGAAGAGATATTGTTCTTTGCAGTCTGAAGAAACAGCATCGCGACTTCCGAACTCTGGTACTACTACCGCTTCCGATTTGTTTTTGCTACTCTCCTTTGAAATTTTTTTCTTCGCACGATGACCACGGTCCGTAGGTCGATTCATAGACATCACGATAATCTGAATGAGGAATTAATAGAGCTTATTTGAATTTCTTGGTGAGTGGAATTACTTGAATTTACACTTCGAATTTTTATGAAATTAGAATTATTAGGTTAGAGCATTTCCATGAAGCTTGCCACGAAAATTAGTCGTAATGGTTTCAGACAAGACGAACAACCTTGAGGAACTGGTTTCGATTTCTTGCTCATAACTCATTGGTACTTTCGATCGAGACGCGATTTGGCGCCAAGATGATCGGCTTGAAACCGAGAAGCGGAACCGCATTCCCTTGATGAAGTTCCGAGAGTCACGTCGGAACCGATCAGCGACGCTGTCATCTTGATGAAATGGTCATGGTTATCTTCACTTGCAGACAGACGAACCACAGTTCCCATGGAACCTCAGTGAATCATCGATTCGATAAGTTTGACTGATTCGCAAACTCTGTAATTTCACAAGTAAATTTCACGTAGGAGTTTAATTCTTCTTTCTTTTTTCGAATTTGAAAATGTTCATGGTATGAATAAGAAACTATTTAATTAGTGTTTGCATATGGCGAACTGAAAATTATAATAATGTATATAATTTGAGATTTCGAGAGTTTAAATTTAATCAAATATTTTGACTTTTTAAAGTATCATTTCTTTTGCTATTAATATTTTAACTTGTTATTTCAATCAATATTTAAAAATATTTCATTCTCTTATTGCAAAAATATAACGAATTTTGTACATTAAAATATCAGAACACTATTTCATGTAAACTTGTAGTGGAATAATTTACACTACCATTATTCTCAATCAGTCCTCCATATGATAGTTACAGGAGAAAAACATAATAAGTACATTTTTATTGATTTTTTAATTTTAATATCACTTTATTGCTAAAGAGGGAAATTTTGATATAAAGTAGAAAATTAGATAAAAATTCAATTATGGTAACATGGGATTAATCGACTGTTCCCTTTTAAAAAGTTTGACTTATTATGTTCTACAGTCTCCGCATAATTATGATATAATCATCTTATGGCGGGGTGATCTAGTTTCCAGAGCCAGCACCTCTCGATTATTACATAACTGAGGTTTCGCCAACATTCTTATCCGATGGAGTATTTTACCATGGAAAACCGGCTCCCTCCCATAGATGCGTAGCTAAACAGCTCAAGTCGATAAAAAGGACAGTGTGTAAGTTTATCGGTTAGAATATCGACTAATCTTGTTCAAATACGATATCATTTTCAACATACGTTATTGTTTGAAGAACGAGCATCTTGTTCAACGCGAAAACCGTTACCAATCGTTACACCAATCGTTTCATGAAGATATATCTATATCATAAGAAAATTGGAGAATCGCACAACGAAAAGTTTGTCAAATTTGTCGACTTTTTATATAATAACGCATTTCAGTAAGGAACGAAATTGCCAATGATGGATCAATTGTTTTGAGATTATTATATAAATTTATAATAATTTTTCTTTCTTCTTCGACCGATTCTTTCTCTTTTTGCCTTATATTAGAATTATGACTGTTACTTATATTTCAATTTAAAACTCTACTTGTGTGGACAATGTCTCCAGATATACCTGTGCTAATTATATTGACATTTCATGAAACCGTTTTCATAAATTATTATGAAATTTATTGCGCAAAGGATTGCTAAAGATATATATAGATATATTTTTTATTTGTTAAATCGTTCTAAATAAACGAAGTTTGAATTATTAGCTCTGATAAGCGTATCCGTTTAAAGTTTAAAGCACGTGACAGTCAAACGAGGAACGTTATATTATGTTTATCGCCAATCGTTTAATGGATCCCCCTCGGCCAGTGGCATTAAAGGCGGTGCCACAATTGAATTAAAACGATCGAATTAGGCGAATGTTCGTGCAATTGTTACAGACGACCCTGTAGCACCCATACAGGGACTGGATACACGCGCTTTAGACCGATATCTTGAAAAAGAGAAAGAAGGCTACGTGGATTCTCCTATAAAGGATAATGGAATCGTTTTCCAAACACTTAGTACCATGCCAAAATGGAAATCTGATTATCAACAGAAGCAAAAATGTTAGTAAAGATTGTGATTAAAGATTCTTTTACTTTAATTATTAATCTTTCCATTACCTATTACATGTATATATTATGTTGCTAATTTAAAAAAAACACTGAATATAGATAAGAATATTTTCATTGCAAATAATTAAACAAGATATTTAAATATCGAATGAAACTAGCATTCCAAATTTAATAGCTTCAGAATTTAGAATTAATTTTATCGACAGAACGTAAGTAAATGAAAAACAATACCATAGATTCTAATGGAAGTATCTGCAGTTTTCTGTTGGTAATAACGTACGAACGAGTAGATCCTCCGAATTGTCTGGAATATTAATTGCTCTCCAGTTGAAGTAACAGATCCACACATACCGGTCTGGCAATTTCGACCAATCGAACGTTGGCCGGACGAATAATTGAATGTCCCAGAAGCAATCAATGATCTAGCGAATTCTGAACGACACTAATTCGCTAATGAGTCACGAGTGATTTATGACCCAATTTCAGCAAGCCTTCGGATAAAATAGTATTAATTGCTAATCACCGATCCATGTCACCAGCGAAAATAAACTGTTCCAAGATGAATTTAGTTTCAATCTTAAGAAAAATTTAAAAAAAATGTTTTTTTAAGCAATTTTCACTATATTCTTTAATTTACTAATTCAATAATTTATTACGGTTTAAATATATTTGATTTATAGCTGTGTTTTCGATATTCCCGCGATCAAGACAATATGAATTATGGTACACTCGTGAAAGACGATTGAAATATCTTGAAAAACAGAAAGCAGCCATTGTGCCATGCGGAAAAAGAGTAGAAAAACTCGAGTAAGTATTCTTGTTGTTCCACTGACACTGACTGAAAAAAATAGAACAGTACTACCAACAGGACGGATGACGAGCCGTGTGATTTGTTAGAACCACCAATTTGGTGGAAAGATAAATCCAGAAAATCAAGCAAGTTTCCAGTTGGAGATATAAACGACTATGCGTTCGAGAAATTAAAAGATTTCGATCATGAAAATATGAAACTTAGCGAAAAGCTCGATATGGATCATCCAAAAATATATATACCAGACGTAATCCATCAAATACAGGTTACTATTTATACAGGTTACTATCTCTACAGACTATCGTCTATATTAATGTTATTATCTATACATCCAAGGTCTTCTTTGTTGGAAATGAATTTTCAAATTTTCAAGTTTTCAAATATTCAAATATTCAAATCTCTTTTGTGTTTAGCTGTCTAACGGCAACGTTCGCTAAACCAGTATATACTAGAAAAAAAGATTACAATAATTTGTCTGTGTAGTGTGAGAACTGCGGATCTGTCGAATTAAATATCCGGGATATCGCACTGCGACGCCAAAACAATGTTCTTTTCCGTTAAAATCGTCGGTCACATGAGCTTTATTCGTTTCGTCGCGATAAAAATCGTATCCTTATCTCGACATTTGCAAGCAACGCGAAATGGATCACGGTCGTAACTTCGACTATCGTCGGACTGAACATTTCTTATCGCAACTGACAAATTACCACATTTGTATTATTTTTAATACCACATTTTTAGTAAAAATTAAAAAAAAACACTAAGATGCCATTTTAAACTATAACAATAAAACATTCGAATCAAATTATTTTGGAATCTTTTTACGATAAAATAATTGGATTTTGATGATATTATATAAAATAACATACCTGCGATGCTACAAAATCACTTTGAATGGAACATCTTTGGAATATTTTTATGATAAAAAGATTAAATTTCAAAGACATTTCGTGAAAAACGGCTGCGTAGTATTTGTCCATCTCATTGATGCAATAGCGTTACCGTGTGCACAAGATGTTACATGTATTTTTCATACGATATTATATCAAGACTGCGCGATTACGCGTCGAAAAATATACGTGACAAACGCGAAATGCAAATACATATCTTGTTAGCATTTGCGTTTCTTGCACCTCTTTCAACTTGATCGTCTTCAGTTGGCGCGGATAATAGACGAATGATTAAATTTTGAACAGAATCCAGAAGACACGACTATGAAGGACACTCTTGATCGTGCAGATGCTTTTGAACTCGCTCTAGTAAGAAACGAAACTTTGCCAGCGAGACCTGTTGACATAAATGTTTGTTATTCTGAAAGACGTACGTGAACTTTTGCCTTTTTATTCTATTGAAAATCTGCTACGAGATTTTACATTTCATATGATTCTTATTTAAATAACATAAAGTAACCTCTTACTTTTTTTTCAATTTTCTAAGTATCATAATGGGTATTTTTATCTTCTTTAAAATTATTTGGATTTTTCTATACCGTTTTTTGACTGCTATAGAAAAAAATGATAGAAATTGTACCGTCTTTTCTATTTTTGTAGTTGATAATGAATTTAAGATTGTAATTTAATAAATAGTTTTTAAATTTGTTTTTCTAGCGCCGATACTGGGTTGTTGTGAAACAGAAAAGGATGTAGAAGGTGATAGTGACAGACGATGGCAACCTGTTCATGAAACTTTAGAACTTCCAAAAACGGAGTTTGAAAGAGACCATGTACTACGAGAATTAACTAGGCCGTTTTTACACAATTTGCATACGTGGTACTCAAAGAATAAACCGACAAAGTTAATCATCCCCCTTAGACATTCTGGAAAGAGACCAATGCCGGAGTGGCGCTTTTCTCATTTGTAAATTGATTAAAATTAATAAAATTACTTCGATAAAAGTTCATTACAAAATTCGATCTGTAAAGTTATTATACAGAACGGTCTTATACGATATAATCTATGTTATTCATAAATAGATTAGAATCATACACGGGTTAAACTAAAATGAAGTGTTATCGATTGATAGTAAATCAACGACGTAATTATGAAATGTGTTGCACAGATGTTTCACAATTTTTAATTCTTAGTAGAAAACGTCAATAGTTAATTGCAACAAGACAAATACATATATTTTCATTTTTCGATTAATTTTGCTGATACATGCTGTATTAGTATACTATCTTGCTTAGTTAAAATGTCCTATTTTATTTTTTATGAAAAAAATTGAAATTGTATTATTTTTTTGTGCCATTTTGATTCTTCTTTATCCAAGTAAAAATATTTAATCTTTATTATTTCTTAACAGTTCGTATACAACATTACTTAAGAGGTAAAAAAACTAGGAACTAAATATTTCAATATATCTTGAAAAATCAAAAACTATGTACAAGGTACAATATTATCAAGCTAATTTACTAAGCGTAACAAACGATAAATACGTGCACATTATACAGAATTGATTTAAACGTTACTGTTAAACTACGCCATGAGCGGCCAAGATACGGTTATATTTCTATTTTACATGATGCTTGCAAATTCCACAAACACAGCGATCATCCTCACAACAAAAACTGCGTTGTTATGCTTTCTCGGGATTTTGTTCTACGATTTATTAAATTTTATATATTATATATCTTAATTTAATTTTTCCCTCCAAAAATTATTGACAACAAAATATTAATGAATCAATAAAACTTCAAAGAAAATTTTTATTCAAATAAATTTTTCAAGATGACGTGAATACAATTGAATGACAGGTTGCAACATTTCGCATGGATTGCATTTACATTTCATCGAGCACACTCTTCTCGATTATCAATGAACCGTAGCCACGCTCAATTGCGTATATGATCATGAATTGCGCGATCAGATTGCTCCGATGAAAATTACGTTCAATACCTTTTTTCCTCCTTATCAAATGTTTCAACAAGACCCGTTAACTCAACATCGTCTATGTTTTCTGAAGATAAGAACAAAACTTTCGTAATACGATGCAATATGTTCATAATCGTAATGCTATTTTACATCAGTGTGATATAGAAAATAAATGTTAATAAAATATAAATGTTAAAAAATGTTAATGAAAATGTTTTTGGTATAAGAATTGCGTAATACTGATTAATATCATGTATTACTAGCGGTAAGGGTTAAAAGATTTGATTGGTTATAGACGGAATTGATTGACATTTTGATCGTTTAAATCGCATCGCTTTATTTGCCTGTATATCTGTACGTAACTGCAGACACCGCCGGCCAGGATTTCATCATGCAGTCCTTACCACGTGTTCGGCGAACTAACTTAACACAAAAACCACACCTCTAATTGCAAATATTAATCTAGATAGATAAATTATTTCAAGCCACAGATAAGTCGATTAAATAAAAAGAACAAAAATAATATTTTTTTAGATGACGAAAAAATAATATGTATCGATATAGAAAATTTGAAATAATAACAGTATAAACATTTCATACCCACAGAATCCATTCAATAAATATATACATATCTAAATATTTATTATTTATTCTCACACACTCTCTTTTACTACTAACACTGAACTTCGATACCAGAAAAAGAGAATTAATTGCAATATTCGTGTAGTTAATTATTCTGGTATGATTTTAAAGATTATGGATAAACCGAAATTGGACCATTGATCATTACATAGGACGTTCGACCTCTAGCGGTTGCCTGATGAAACGCAGTGGACGCTCTTCCGCGGACAAAAACTTTCAGTTTATTCTCGTTTATTCTTGTCTGGACAGCACGGCACTCTCTTTCAGTCGGTGTTTCGCGGTAGAATACTGTGGTCGTGTGGCACGAGTACGAACCACACTCGTATAGTGTACACTGTACAGTGGCGTATTTGTGTTGTAATAAATTCACTGATCCACTGTACTGAACCGCTGTTTGCCAGAAATGAAGTAACATTGGATTACGAGATCGGTCCTTACGTGCCACGTTCATCTTTATACACCTTAAAATCACCGAATAACTTTTGTGTCCCTAACGGTAGGTATGCATGTACACTCCATTTACATTTGAAACCCATTATTACACTATCGCTCCCTCTATCGCTATTTAAAAGCTAATATACTCGATTTAAATTACAAAACATACGACGACCGATGATCAAAGTTCTTTGATCATCAATTCAAATTGATCGATTTCCAAATTAAGCTCTTGCGCGAAAATATTTAATATTTATGTGATCGACGATAATTAATCGCGATCAGTATGGATTTTATTATAGTGAATCATGATCAATACAAATTTCATTCCATATTCTGAAATTCATTGGCACGCTCCGAACTAGTTAAGCCATTAAGCAAGAGAGGTTTCTCAAATATGGGTAGTATATTTTTGTACCTAAATCTAAGAAGTTACGTCAATCTGGATAGTACACACATTTACAATTCTACTGGTTCTCTTTATTTTTCTGTTAAATTCCCACCCGTCAGCATACGTACATTTTGGAAGATTTAACGCACGCGCATCGAACCAGCTGCATTCGACTATTTCTTGTAAATCCTTAACCTATACCTTTCTATACAGTATACGAAATTCAAAGAAATGAACGGCATTTTAATACAGTGAAATTTTATTCCCTCTTATTTTACATCTTACCTTCCGAGCTCTTTGTGAGTTTTATGTTCGTATAAACTTATCGATTAAATAATTTTAAATGACTTAAGATTAGATTCAAAGGTTATTGATGTATCGTTAAAAAATTGCGATTCATCTTAATTCAGAAGACTAAATGTTAGTTTTGTAATAGCTACCGTTGAACGAAATCTATTCTCGATTACCGATAACATCCTAATGGCAAGTTCATGAGTATGGAAACTCTTCTTTTTAATATTACATTAATAAAGTATAATAAAAAATAACATAGAATTTGAAAATTTAAAGAACGATGATTTATAAATATAACGGTTGTTATAATACATAAGCTATAAACTTTACAAGGTGTTTCATCACTACAGCCACGCCGCGACCAGCACGTGGTGTTAAGTTTGTGTAGACACGACTTGTATGGCTCGTGATAGCAGTCCCATCGCACGGTAGCTATGTATGATGTAACTTCGGGTCGATATTTCGGACCTGCGCATCGAAACTCCCATTCTCTGTACAGGCGAATTCGTTCGTTACCCTTTCACCACACGGAAATCGATTTTTCTTCTAACTAATTTACACTTTTTATCGCGACAGTATGTTATTATGCTGTATGCTTATCTATACATAACACGTCAACATCAACCCAATAATTGATGAACTCATTGATATGTGACTCTATAATATGGTTGAAAAATCATCTCTGATTTCCATTTTATCGCTTTGCCATTCGAAAAAACAATGGCTTAAGGAATTGTTTGTAATAAAGGTAACTGTTATAATGAATTGCATCATGTTAACACAGTCAATTGAACAAACTGTTATAGACTCAATTAATTTTTTTTATCAAATATGTAACATTCGAAAAAGTTGGCGACGAATTGGAACAATCGTGTGTATAAATAGACAGATAAAAGAGTACTGTTATTATAATTATATTTATAATTAAATTTTTAAATATATATTCAAATCATCTATCAGAAAGCGAATCCATTGTAGCTAATGCATTTTTATTCTAGATTTTATGTTCTTTCATTGACTAGTTTTTATGATAATATTCTGCAATATTCTACATATGCACGTACATATTGTGTACATTAATGGATATTTTTCGCGACCATTTTGATATTTCCTACATACCAACATTTTTATATTTTTTGTGAATTAAATGAAATCTTACTTATTATTCAAATTGTAACCTTTCAGTATATCTACAGTATAACTAACGAAAAACGCAAAAGAATTATAAAATTTTCTATTTTTTACGTTGCCTATTATAGCACTGCCAAATAATATGGGTTGCACCAGAAAGGGGCAGAGACATATTTCTTGGAACGTAAGGAGACTCTGGCCAATCCTGTTTCAAAGTAGTATGAAAGGGTTTTAGTCGACTTTGTCCATGCAACGATAAGTTCTTGGAACGAAAGGTATTTGGCGTTCTTAACCTAATAGGGAGAGCTCCCCTGTGTGAATGACATCGCTGTGTGACCGAACGGAGAGATCTTCCTTTTTGACTTTGGTAACGCGTTTTCTTTTTTTTTTTTTGCTGTTATTATCAGTTATTGTTTACCTAGAATTGTTCCCAATTAATTGTGCCACTTTTTCTGCTTTTATAAAGTACACTATATAATAAAATACGCCAATTTAGTGGTGTCAAAATTAATTAAGAAGTTACACTATCAGTTATGACTAAATAAAATTATAGTCGAACGATATCACACTGTAAAAAGATATTAAAATGCATTATGTATTTTTAATTTCACGTTCAAGTCGTGTTATTTATCTTTAGTCATCTTCAATGTTTTTAATTTTACCTACATTCTTTTATACTTTTAATATATACTTCTAATTTGGTGTTTTGTATAAACAATATGTGAAATCGTTAAACAAAATCATTACCGCAAAGTAGAATTGACCACTTGAGTAATTTTTAGACTTCTTTGTTTTTTAAGTAGTGAACATTAGTCCTCGATATTTGGAAAAATGCGCGGTAGTCAGCGTATAAGTTGGCTTGTCCGAGCGCGGTGGACAGCGTATAGCTCGCTGTGGCGCGCGCGGTTGGCTAAGTGTTAATAATAATTTCCTTGAATTGTAAGAGAAATTTTAAAGGTTCAGTAGAATTTGATTCGAAGAAAATCTGTAGTAGAAAAGTAAATCTAAAAAAATAAAGTTTCTAGGAATAATTCCAAAGTATGTATCCAAATACATAAATGTAGCATGAGCATCAAGCTCCCTGAACTCGAAAGGAAGCCGGTCGAAGGTGAAACTATTCAAGAATCTTTATGTAGTATAAATAATTTTATTAACCTTGTAGTTCCGTACCAACTTTATCATACATATGTATCTATCTAACATGTAACTGTAACGAGATTGACTTTCCTTGTTACATGTCTATAGTCTATCGGTGGGTGCTTAAAGGTCATGTGGAGGTCAACTTTGTTTTTTGAACAGAATTATATATTTTTTAGTACGTTAATCGGTGCAGATTCAGATTCTCTATAGGAGATTAATAGCTTACCTATGTCAAAAAATTATTAATTTAGTAGATATTTCAACTTTTAATCGTAAAACTTGTCGTATGAAAGACAAGGAAAATAAATACAAAAGTAGTACCTTACGTCTTTCCTTTTCTATGATAAGTTTTTTTTCTTTTTTTTTTTTATTTGGAAGAATTTTACAATCAATTCTCATTGAGAATTACGAGTAAAATATGATAAGTTATGTGAAAAAGTTGTCAGTAGAATTTTCTCTTAAGGGAATACACAACGTCACATTATTTACTTCTGCTACGATGCTTGTGTTACATGACATAAGCTTCGTCCACTAACAACCGTTATTTATCCTCCCACCTCCATCTGCATAAAGTACGACTCATGACATCATTGTCCATTGACTTTTACGCCTTTTTTTTGTCAATTCGATAATGTTACAGCGATGATAACTTAATTTGTTTTAATGTTCCGTCGTAAAATTCGGATTTTACTTAGCGTCTATCATACACATATTTAGTATCTATTATACGCGTATTGCCGTATGAAGCCGGCATAAGGTTGCGATTTACTCAAGCAATTATTGTTAGATGACAACGGTCTAAGGATAGGATGAATAAAATCGACCACCCGCAGTGATTAATTGTTCTATTCGAAATGCTTTCTTCTCCTTTATTGCTCTTGAAAAGATCAATTCTACGAACCGGTCATAGAGATAAACCTTGACATCTACACAACGAACTAGAAAACGTAGTCTCGAGGTGACCTAGTTTTCAAATGCGTTCAGCAACTTCGATACAGGTGACTATACTATCGAACACGTGTTTTTCACTAATACAACGATGCTATTGAAATGTAATGATTAATGAAATAAACACGAAAAAGAATTTTAAATGCTACAGTACAAAATTTGTTAAATAACATTTCCCTCTCATATAATGTGTATTTTATTCACGTTACAAGTAATTATCGAGTCGTTCTTCATCTAAGATTTATTAAAATATTGCAAATCGCAAAATTTTTGGTCTAAATGTGTCTTTCCGAGAGTATTTTGAATCGCTAAAGTCAAAAATCAGGGTCATTTTTCACGATAATGAACGGTTTTAAAAATTCGTCCTCACGAACATTTGACAAATGTCTTAACATTAGAAATTCGCGCGAAAAACGATTCACATTTTGCTTCAGCAACCTTGAAAGTCCGTATGAAACGTCATTCTAACCGAATATATTATCGTACGGATATTATAGCAGAACTTTTATCTGTTTCAAATATATCTCGTATGACGTTTAATTTCCTTCCTTTCTTGTTATTGTCAATCTCGTAGTAATCGCTATATAAAAGCAAGAAGATCATGACTTATAACTTTATATTGGAAGTACTAGTAGTTCTGAAAAATTGCTTCATCATGTTTTCACGAAAGAAAAACAAACGTGTAAAAATACATAGGTAATAGTTAGAATTTACATGGAAATAACAATTCTGAGGATGATTCTTTTGCTTATTTGGCTAATCCTATGCGTGAGTGAGAGCGAAGATTCTCTAAATTTAAACGCTAACTCTAAATAATTCTCTAAAAGTAAAGAAAAACTAAAACGAAAACTCTATTGATCGACCCCCTCTCCAATTATAAACTGGACCTTTCAAAGGTCAAAAATCGTTGATTTATTTATACAATGATTATAGAGAAAAATACATAAAATGCCGAATCATTCCGATAAGTTTATAAACTTGTGATCATTCGATCGATACTTGCAACATTTATTAAATTTTGCAAACAACTATTACAGGTTGCTGAATGACATTGCTAAAAAAAGTTTGCAAGTAAACATTGTCGGCGTATAATCTGCTAAAACCGTGAATCATGCGTACTTACTGGCGTTTTGAAATTGAACAGAAGATATGAATAATTATACGGTATTACTAATAGACAAAAATATCTTCATTGACTAGTTTCTATCTTTACATAATCTTTTTGTGATCTTCTAAAATTGCATTATATCTGAAATACTTGATAATAGAAATCTGAGATTTGCATTTTGTTTAATGAAGTGATTTAAAAGATAGTACAAATTCGATCGCTTGCATTGATTTCATTTGTTACGTTCATTTAACATTTAACATACAATTAAGCCAAAATGAATCACGATTAATTATCTAAAGTTTAATATGTAGAACTCTATTTAATTGCAGAAGCGAACAAGTATATTCACGTAGAATATGTTTTTCACTAAGTACATAGATCCATGGCGGCGAAGTTCAACAAAACAATTATATCTTTATACAACTATGACGACAAAGAACTATCGTACCATAAATCATTGTAAATATTATCGTTGCGACTTGATTTGACAGAGTAGGAGTGAAGCATGGGGTCACTAACATTAACCTTATCTTTTTATTTACATGCATTATACATACGAATCAGACAAAGTTTCTTTTTCGTGATTTTCCATTCCACGTGATTTCTATCTTCTACGCCGAATCTATTTCCGAAACATTTCTTTCTTTTGCTTTTTTTATACACATACATGGTTGATCGGTAATCTGATAATAACATTAACTGTAAAATTGACCACAATGAACGAGAGGTTAACTCTGAAAGTTGAACGACCTAATTTTCCATGTAACACTCGCTCCTGTAATTGTCGCCTTAACAAGGATAGATTAAAGATTAATTAATTTCAATGTGAATAGCTAGGACTGTCGGCACAATTAATATCGTAGTTCTCTTATCTGATTTTACGTCGTTCGTTGTCAGTATATTTGTTGAAACGTTATAAAAATGGGGAACGAACTGTTAGGGAAGAAAAAACTACGATAGATGATCTGGAAATGCACTATCGAGTTTAAGTGCACAGTAATTACATAATTTTTCTTTTATTTCGTCTATTCACACAAGTGTGCAGTTTCTATTCGACGAAATAGCGATGACTGCATCGCAACCGCAACTAGTTTCATGCATAAGCGACAACAAATTGTCGTGTCATATTTATTTTGTTCTCTTATCAGATGGTGTCACTTTATTGTATAATAACACTTAAGCTATAACCTTATATGCAACATTGCAGGGTTTGCTATAGATACCGATTATCGTACAGCATATAAATGAAACCAAAATATTCTCGCATAATTGCCGTGACTCGAACCTATCAGCACAAAAATTCCAATTACATTCTCAAAAGGAATTCTGTGCTTTTATTCATTTTAATCACTTCCCTATTCAACAGACGAATAAAAAACGTAATATTCACTATGAGTATGAATTGTTATATAACATATAAAGAGAGCAGTCGAGGTATAAGATCGAAAAATTCATTTATAAAAGAAAGAATTCATTAAATTTCTAATTTTAAATAGTGGAACATACTTGAGAAATTCTAACGTATAAAAATAGCAATCAATATATAGGATCAGGAGATTTATAAAAACTAAAATAAATTTCTAATTTTAAATACTAGGATGTACCTGGAAATTTTTCAGCGCCGTGTTTCAATTACTCTTATAACCTTAAATTATGAAATTCTATAATATTGTGCGGCCAAGTGCTTTTAGTCATCTTTCTGTAACTTGAAAAACTCTTTCATTCCGACGCAGCTCCTAATCGTAGACAAATGATTTTTGTTAGAGATTCAAGCAGTATACTGTATTTTAATTAGCACCTCTGCGACGGCGCGATTGTGATACCGTATTGTCAATGTGGCGCCTCGTAAGGCGTCTTTGGATGCAGCCGCACAATCGTATACTTAGAACCTCTAACCACGTGTATAACAATTTTCGCAACGTCATGTCGACTATCCTGTTCCGTAAGTTACAATTTTCTCTCCTCTTGTTTTCTGAGAATCGTTGACGCGTAGAAAGAAATTTACATAAATTGGGCTTTATTATCGCCACGAGGAACGTAAAAATTAATCTCAAATATAGATACGTCTTACGTGGCAATCAAAATTACATGTCTAAATGAAACATTTCCAAATTTAAGACACACATTTGAAGCCAATATTTCAAGCATAAAGTGATTTGCACTTCCCACGTAATAGCGATATCTAATTTTTGGCACAATGCAACGTCATTTTTTTAAATGCATCGCGAATAAAAATATAAACAAACACGGGATTAAATTATTAAATACAGTGAACGCTTGAATGGTAATAATAATGGTACTCCGTGTAATAAAAGAGTATGTACTACTGACATATAAACTGTCTCGGAATATAAATGTGTAATTTACGCGCAATTTGACCAGATGTCGTGAGTCAAAGTTGTTCTACCGGTTTCTCGGTTATCTTGCAATGAATGATCAATGGCGAATGAGATTTCAATCTGCATTGACAATGAGTAACACGAAAGTGTAGGTTGTTAAAATTAATATGTCATTACTGTACTCCAATTCGAAATATTTTTTTTCTTTCTTAATATATACATATGTACCTAATTTAGTATTTATTGGAATCTCTTTATGTCTCGGAATACTTTGAAACCTTATTTATATTATACATATAAATTGTTTAATTACATATATAATAATAAAATATTATATATAAATTACATAAAATATATATACTCACACTATATATATTCAAATATATGTACAAATATATTTACAAATTAAAAATTATTTTTTTATCGAATCTACAGTAAAAATTATTATAGAATCACGAATACTCATATATATATATATATATGTCGGAGATGAAAGAACACCGGAATCTTTGGAATTTTGGTTAATCCCGCAACATTGTAACCTAGAGTCTACTATAGCTGTAATTAAACAATTAGTAGTTATTCAATCCGATTGTAATTGTTCGAGAGTTGTGATAATGAGCTTGGGCTCGAGGCGACAGCCAGTCGCCGAACGTAGCCGCGGTCACGGGATGAACGCTTTGTCTAACAAAGGCATGGAATAATTCTATAACTATTCTATAGCTATAGCTCAGACCCTATTCTTCGAGTAAAATGATTGCCAGATGTCGATACGTCTCCGCAGTACATGTTCGGCTAGCCCGAGGGCCCGTCATAAATCTTAAGATTTAGTCAACTAAAGTCCTTCAAACAGACAAACAGTCTTTGTCCCAACTACGGGAAGATAGGGGAGACCTATTTTTCAACGAGCGGCGTGTCCCACTAGCAACTTTCCCTCGAGGGCGGCTAGCATCTTTTTCTAACCACCGGTATGGAGATTGACCAATTAGCAGCAACGCCAATTTCCCTTACTTTCTAAACGAAGGCTTTTCTCGACGAATCCGATGATCTCGTGTCCTTAGAGACACCCCAATATAGTTTTTCTCTGTGGCATCATCGGGACGGGGAAGTCATTCCCGCTCGCGATCTCATCGATGAAAAAGAGTAACCCCTTACGACCAGGGAACATTACGCATCCGACTTAGATTTTGTGAATACGTTCATCTATCATCCCGTCGACCGCGGATTCGTTATTGAACCCAGGATCATTGTCATTAGTTTCTCGAGTACCTAACTACCACGGTTACTTGTCCGGTTCTATAATAATCGTATTTGCACTAGTCGATGTCTTCTCTATTGCATAGCGACAACGTGTAACCCAAACGAAGATTCGTTTCACGCCCCTAACCCTAATTCTAATGTAAACCCGACATATATATATATATATATATATATATATATACATATATGTATATATATATGAGTCTAAATGAATCTAGATTCGATAAAAAAATAATTTTACAATCGTACATATATTAGAATATATATTTGAATATATATATTGTGGGTATATAAATAACTTACTACGAATTTCATTTAAATCGAAATTTTACGGCCTAAAAGGCCTAAGTATGACTAAGAAGAGATAGAAGTGAACAAATAATGAGCGAAACTGTAAGTAAATTGCTTTGAAAAGGTGTTTACAAGTGTTCAAACACAATAGGTGGCCCAAAAGCATGTAGTCGCAAGGGACTACTTAAAGCTTTTATTGAGGTACAAGATTAAGGCTCCTCAATAACGTTCGACCGTTTGGAAACTTAGCTCTGGTGTCCCTTTGCACCTATTGTCTTAGACCCTCTATTGTGTAAACCCTTTTCTTCTAAACGTAGAAACACTCCCTTTGTTTGTACCAGCAGTTACCAACCACCCTGTATATATTCAAATATATGTACAAATACAAAATTATTTCTTGTCGAATCGTAAATACGAGGTGACTGAGAGATTTAGGTAATGGTCCCCAACTATTTTTAGACCCGACGCGCGCATCCGTTAGTGGTCACCGTATTACAAATTGCCAACGGTTCTATATTTTTGAGGACAATGTCCGATGTTACGTCAAGGATGATCGATAAATGCTATTCTCAATGAAACACTTTTCTACGGTTTCACTCGCCAGCACTCTGTCCTGATGCATTTCACTTGCAAATGTCACTACGTATCAACAATTTCCTTTTCTTTATTATTATTCATCTTAGAGTCATGGAGAGACCTGTAAATATTATATCATAATTATAGAAGAGGAATTTTGAAATAAACAACATTGCGTAAAATTAGACCGAAATAAACGTTTAAGATTACTTAATAGCTATTCTGATATCTGGGACTTTTAGTTAATTTCTTATATTATTATCTATTATTATAATTTATAATTGTAATTGTAATTGGAAAAAAAGTGAATAAGTTTTTATTTTTCGGAGAAGTAATCTTATATATTTGAAGATCGTAAAGTAAGACACAGTACAAATATAATATAACATTAGGATTCTAGTAGAAAAAAATTAAGCAATTTACTTTATGAGGAACGGTCTTTATTGAATTTCTAAGAAAGAATTTGCATGCTACAATAATATTAGCGAACAAAGGAGTCTTTTATCCGTTGGCCTTTTTAAACAACGTAATTATACACATTTAAATCATTCAATTGTGATGCATTCAAAAGAATTCATCTGAATAGGTTTAAACGATCGGTATTACTCAATTTATTTCGGTATCAGAAAATACTGCTTATGCTGAAAAGCCCGTTATTTTGTTTTCTACAACTCTGTTAAAAGATTTTCTTTGTGCCATCGATTACTTATGTAGAGAACATTTTGGTCAATCACTGCCACACAACATTATCTAACTTGATTAATCTACTGATTATATGTATTTTAATTCGCACGTACTTACATCAATATGTACGATAATTTCAAATATTTCGAAAGTTTGGAGTTCTTAATTTTAAAGTGATTTAAAAATTTAAAAAGCCTAATTTCAAAATTATTAAGTATTATTTAAGTATCTTTAAATATCTTTGAGCCCTTGTCAACCTTTTGTTATCTATAAACCTTAAATTTCGCAAGAACCATTGCCCGAGAATTTTTAATTTACTTTTAGTATAGCGATATGATAGTAAAGTAATATACTTTTAATATATAGTGACATTAAATACTATATACATTTATATTTTATTATTATTAAAAGTATTAATAAATTAAAAAATTTATTAATATTATTTGAATATTTGCTAGTTTAGTTTGAATTCTTATAATATCACGTAGACAATTGTTGATATTGTATCAGGTAACATTCGCGCGTTTATGTTAATTTTCCATACCAGCCACCCACGGTTATGCATTTCCGCGTATTTACACCATTAATACACTTAGAAACGCAAGGCCGAGGTCTTGAAAATAAATACTGTTTCTACATGATGTTTTACGTAATAATACTTCGATTCTACGTAGATCAACTCATTTTAGAGTTGCAATATGATAAAAATAATTTCATAGTAATTTATAATCTCCCTTGTTTAAACAAGGAAAAGTGGGTTTTTCCCATGTTCGACGGCCACTGGTGGCAGACGCACATGATAGATCTATATTTCATGTATCAATGAAACTATTTTTATATGTTTTATACTGCATTAATGTCGTCACACCATTGTAGTAACGATGGTAATAATACAAAATTTGTAACTATTGACATTTGTTCAAATTATATACCTCTGCTAATCTTGGTGCACCGGTCACCGGTGATCCCCGTGGCATTCAACGTGTTAATTTCAATCAGGTGCCACAAATTTCCTATGCAACGATTTACAAAGAGAAACAAATATGTATTCTATACCAGATATTTAACTTTTACGATATCAGTAGCTCTCCAAATATTGTCAACGATTATTCTGCTGATAAAGTCTTATTTCGAGCTAGACTTATACTAGCGTATACTGAGGTTCGACTTCAAAAAGCTTTTACGGAAACACGTTTTTCATTTTATCTAATATAGTAGTACCATATGTACTATAAATGCTATAATATGATCGCGTTATTTATATATAATTCCTATCAATTGTACTATCAATACCGATCAACGATAATAATATCCTAAAAAAAAAACAAAGAATTTTATTATTATGATTTAACGAATTAATGATAACAATTTCCATCGAGTCAAAACGTATAATCAATTGCACTGTTTTGATGTAAATCGAGTAAAAGGCGTGGGCTGTAAAGAAGAAGAATACCGATAGTCGGTCGCGTATGCATAACTTTGCATTGTAAATCAAATAATAATTAGTTTGTAAACTTATGATAGTAGTATTATTTCACTTTCCATCGTTTAACTCTAATTCACGAGTGTGGAAAATTGTTTGTGCAAATAAACGCGATATATACATTAATTTGTTTTAAAACCAGCTTATGTTTTTTGAATTTACACTATTTTAAATGTACACTCGTGATATTGTAATATGTGCTACTGTATGTTGATATCTTTTTGTAATATTAATTTCGTTTGTTGCAGATAACGTACAATAATCAAACCAAGATATACACGTACAAGCATTCACAATGGCAAGTATCAATGAAAATACATTATTTTATAAAAGAAAATGAGTTGTTATTTAGAATTTTATTATATAATGACCGTCTTTTACAGGAATACAAAGCGCCGACAGAAATGGACACCTTCCTACCCCAAGATGGGTCTAATGCGAAGGATGGTGTATTGTCCAAGTAAGAATTTACTATACATTTACATAGTTTCGACTTATTCACAGGTTCAGATTCATTGCCTATTAGTTAAAGAAATCGTATTAACAAAAATATCATCGTGAAACACAACAATCTTGTTGATTCGCTAAGCAAAAATGTTAAACAAAGTAGAATTTATTCATATTTATTGCAGATACAAAGTGCAAGTCGCTCCACGAGATATTGAGGTCGGACAGGGTGATGGAAAAAGCTTCGACCCCTTCAATGAACGAAAAGTTGATAACCCGACGACGTAAGTCGCGATACGGCAATTGATATAAAAATATATAATTAACTGATGTTCTTAACTTTTATGTTAGATACTCAGGGTTATTATATTATTTGTGATGTTTAATCAAAAATAAGTAATATCTATGTTATATAATGTTAAACAGTATGAAAGTTAAATGCACTGTAAGTGACACATTTATACCAAAATAATTGCAGCAATAATAGTCCGTAATTTCCTTTCAGGGACGGTGACACATTAACGCATTTGTTAAAAGCTGCCCTTGGAACGGGTATATTATCCATGCCAATTGCTTTCAAGAATGCTGGACTTGTCGTTGGTGTATTTGCCACAATTCTGGTGGCGTTCGTATGCACACATTGCGCCTATATTTTGGTACATAAATACCAATGATATTGAACACAATAACCGAAGCAATAAACTAAGTTACGATTCATTAATATTTTAGGTAAAATGTGCACATGTTCTATATTACAAAACGAGGCGTACAGAAATGAGCTTTGCCGATGTAGCAGAAGTAGCGTTTGCCACGGGACCACAATGGGGGAGAAAATTTTCAAAACCGATCAGGTAAGATATCATGACAATAATATACAATATTTATATTTATGAAATAAAGTTTAAAAATATCTAAGGAATCGTGTTTTCAATAGGATAATAACCACATAATATGTTATTTACAGATACCTTATACAGATCAGTTTATTCACAACGTATTTTGGTACCTGTAGTGTGTACACAGTGATCGTTGCTGCAAACTTTGATCAGATCAATAAGTATTATTATGGGGAATCGGAATTCGATATCCGGTACATGGCAGCCACTTTAATGATTCCAATGGTACTGCTCAGTTGGGTACCAAATCTGAAATATCTTGCACCTGTTTCCATGGTAGCCAATATATTCATGGGATCAGGTTTAGGAATAACGTTTTATTACTTAGTTACGGATATGCCATCTATCAGCTCTGTACCTTTATTCGCGCCCATTCAAGACTTCCCGCGATTCTTCAGCATTACTATCTTTGCAATGGAAGCAATAGGTATTATTCGACTATTTAAAGGAATATTGATGTTTTACTAAGAGACTGACGTTATAGGAGTTGTAATGCCACTGGAGAATAATATGAAAACACCCCAACATTTTATCGGAATTTGCGGTGTTCTCAATAAGGGAATGTCCGGGGTTACGTTCATCTACATTTTACTTGGATTCTTGGGATACGCGAGATATCAGGACCAAACTTTAGGCAGTATCACATTAAATCTACCAACGGAAGAAGTGTAAGGATCACAATAAAATTAACCCTTTGCGGACGGGTGTCGGTATATAACCGCCCCCGAATCTGCTCATCGTTCCGGATCGGTTTACCTTATTTTGAAATGGCTGGCATACGTCTATTCTCCTGGGCGATAATGTAATGCGTATTTACGTATGGGTATAATAAACTAAACAGTATTATGTTTTCGATGAAAGAAAATTATAGATCTTTAGAAATTTTATCTTCCGTTTAACGTAAACTCGCGATGTAAGACAATGGTCGAGTCAAAACGAATTTCATTGGCATTACCAGACGAATCAACAAACTTTTTATATGTTTTATGTATTTTTTATAATACCTTATACACGATGCTTAAAATATCCAGAAAGGACATGTTGGATAGTAATAGTAGTGATGACGAGCATTATGAACTTGACAAGATAGGAGACGACGATAGTGCTTCAGGCAGTGAAAACGAATTCCGTTCAACAAGGAATCGGCTCAGATGTTTCAATATTTCTAGTAATAGTGACAACGATGATGAACTAAATATTGATGAAAATAATACAAGCCTCGACAATGAATAACGCAAACATTCAACGTGTATATATTCTCAACTGCGCGCGCCGATACCTCTCGTCCACAGCGACGCTCGCTCGTCGAACAGCCCCGTCCGCAAAGGGCTAAGTTTGCGTTGACTATATATTATATCTTTTTTCTCTAGAGCGGCTCAAATCGTGAAGATATTAATAGCTCTTGCCGTTTATTGCACATTTGGACTACAGTTTTACGTTTGCCTGGACATTGCATGGAATAGTATAAAACATCGATTTCACGAAAGGACAATAGTAAATTATATTTTAAGAACAGCTATGGCCATAGGAGCAGGTGTGTATTTTAATTTATAACCAAATTTTCGCTATAACATTTATTTCAAATTCATAAATGTAATTTCAGGATTCTAGAAATTTAAGAAATCTGTTTATATGTTTTAGTTTTATTGGCTGTGACCGTACCAACTATCGAACCCTTTATTGGACTAATTGGTGCATTTTGTTTTTCAATATTAGGACTTTTAATTCCTGTGTTCGTCGAAACCGTCACTTATTGGGACGTTGGTTTTGGACCCGGAAATTGGGTAGCACTGAAAAACGTAATCATATGTATCATTGGGCTTATGGCTCTAATATTTGGATCTCGAAGTGCATTAATGCAAATCGCAGAACTTTACAGTTAAGAAAAATTGGTTTCATATACATAGATTTATAAATATTCCAATATTCCAAACTCCAAAAACGTTTGGAAGCCATTTAACAGGTTTTAATGCAATACATTTCTGATAATTTAATTATTTTATGATGACAATCAAGAAAATCAAATAGGATATAAATTGAAGATATCAATTTATTTTGTAAGATACGTATAATCAGAAGTTTGGTAAAATTTATATCAGAAATTTAGATGCGATCATATTATGCTTACAAGACATGTCCTAGTATTTTAGTAAGATAGAATGAATTCTAACCAACGTAACTTCGGTTGTTGTGCAAATGAGAATTCAATGAATCGAAATTAAATTCTTTTAAGAATGAGAAATTGGAAAACTAACATTCGATATAGTTCAAATAATATCTACGCACAAACAATTTATATTATAAAATGAGAACTATTAGGGGAGGTTATATGAGAAGATTTAATCGTTAATAAGTGACTAATTTGAAAATATATCTAGTAACTTACTCTGTTCCTAAAACATAATATATACTATATATATTCTATTTAATTCGTGAAGATACTAGACTGAGAGAAGTTAACAGTATTCGTAAGAAATATTTTACATCGGAGCAATACGTTGTAATTAATTTTGATTGATATTATTTATTTAACAAATTGGAATTTTTTACTTTATTATAATGATAAATTACGTTTGAACATTTTTTTATATTCTGCACATATAACTGTACCCTATTTGAAACATATTATAAAGAATTTTAAAAAATTTTAGCTACAATTAAGATCTATAAAAATTGTTAATACATAGAGAAGTATGTTTGCGTGTTGTTAGTCTTATAAATTAACAATCAAATCTTAAAGTATAACCTTCATTTTTCTTCCTAAATTTAATAGCATGTATTATTGTAATAATTCAAACATTTGTAAACAAGCCATAACATGTTTCATGTATGTGATTCACAGTGCAGCAAATGTTTCATTCTACTGTGTTGCATTTAATACAAATGTACATTTAAAAGAAAGCAAAATCCTTCCGAAGCAATTTTTGCTTATCGAACTTGTTATAAATCAATTGACTTTTTATACAGTTGTTGGAAATTTCTACATATTCCTGGTGAAAAAGAAATAATGAAGTGATTACAATATTTAAATACAAACCATTTTACAATATCTTTTGAATTTTTTATTCTACCTTGTCATCATACATTTCCTAAGAAATATTTCTGTATAAATAACAATATCCTATTATATAATTGGTAATTTGTATCTTAATATTTAAAGTGAAATGAGAGAATTTTTACTTCACATTTTTATTTTTCTAATGGTGCGTAATTCAAAAGCTTCTCAATTAAATCTACGTGTCCAAGAAGCATTCTACGGCAGCAGTATCGTTTTAAACCCAATGCGTCGAGAGCATCACTGTAACATATATTATATGGTTACATATAGAAGATAGCAGCACATAGACAATATTTTGATGTACTCATTATTAACAAAAATAGTTAAAAATCTCATTTCATTCATTAGAATGAAACAAATTAACAAAAATAGTTAAAAATCTCATTTCATTCATTAGAATCTCTATACCGTGAAGGTTAGAGTTCCTATTAGTGCAAACACAGTATATAAATTACGTTATTTACATTATAGTATATCTAATTTATGCCGTATTTCACTCATTTAATTTGTTTTCACAGTTTGTTATGACAATGTATATACTTACCCTTCAGTGTATTCTGCCTGTAACAAACCAAGATAAGCTTCCCATTTATTACCGATCACTTTTCCACACGTAAAACAACGAACAGGTATAATCATCGTGTTTTTAATTTGATTAAGCAGTCGGATTTTTTAGTTTCAAAGTAATATTCTCGTTGATAAACGTAAATTCCACTTGCTCAATAATATCGTTCGTTCAGATTGCGATACGATTGAAACACTTAAAGTCTAACATTTGAAACAGTGTTGCCAGCACAACTACCTAAATAAAAGTACAATTAGATAGATAATCCGAAAAAATAACAGTACCAAGGAAAGCCCGTTACATTTATTACTTTATTGCTATTGTAGAGATTTAACCCAAATTTATATTACAATGGCCACTGTCTTGTAGTAAACAATATAACGGAAGTAAAATCGTATTTCGAATTCGAAAATCTCTTTAAATGGTTCTCATTAACAACGTCTTAAGCACACACAATAAAATGACCCTCATTAAGACCGTAATAAAACCTGTCTGAACCTGCAAAATCCAACTATGGGGAACAGCAGGTAATTCCAACATTGAAATACTTCAACGCTTTCCATTATAAACGCACCCTGGTACGTGACCAACGAACTAATACATCGCGATCTCAAGATACCAACAGTCAAAAAGGAAATAGCAAAATATAGCGACAGATATAACAAAAGAGTCAACAAACATCGAAACCCCCTAATTATTGGACTACTTGATACGTCGGACCAGATCTGCAGGCTGAAGAGACACTACCCGCCAGACCTAAACGCTAGATTTAATTAGTTATTTAAATTAAGTAATATTTACTTATTTACAACATTTACTTAAAAATTATACTTATCTATAATAAGTATTAACTTATTATAAATATTTAGCCATGTCACTGCACCGCACCAGAAAAAATTACTGAAAATTCTCAATGCGAGAATTGATTGTAAATTTTAATAAATAAAATAAAAAATTAACAACGTATTATATAAATTTAAAAATCATCCAAAAATATTGCAAATAATTTACTCGTATTGATACTAGATGCTTTAAACAAAATTTTATTTTTTCCTTTACATTATATAATTTTCGCTACAATTTTGCTACAAATTCTATATTTCAGTTGTCAGTAGATCTAGTTTTTCTAAAATCATACTTCTCAATGTTCCATGGAAGCATAACAATATTTTGTCTACAAAAAGAATAAAAACATAAAATCTATTGATACAGATCGATCATATATATTACAATGTACAATAATTAGTACCCTAGTGTATAATTTTTCCTATTTCGAAATACAATTTGACATATACAGTGTATCGCAACAATCGTGGTATAATCAGCAATAGGGTAATTCTATGTGAAAAAGTCGAAAATATAGAATAGAATTCTTTTATATAATTCTTAGTTTTCAAAAAAATCGAATTTGAAATGAAATCACCTAAAATTAGTACAGTATGACATTTATTAAGAAAATAATACAGAAATAAGAATAAGTGATAAAGAATAACAGTATATGTAATTAGTAAGAGGGTTCGAAAAGGTAAATATACAGGTACGTGACTCGCGCGCCCGGAGACAAGCTGTGGTAGAGAGACAGCTGCTCCGATCGAAGGATATGAATAGAGGGGATGGAAGGCAGAGAGGGAGAAAGAGAAAAATAGGAGGCCGGAGCAAAGGGAGAGCACCATAAACATACAAGTTTCGGATTGGTTCTGCTTTCTCCTTTGTCTCCGGAATGTTATATACGATCAGGCTGCTTCAAAACCATCACTTCACAGTTGTATTTCGTTGAGTGCGTTTACAGTTCCGTTTCGGAAACCGGAGACATCAGAATTTTGGCGCCGTACCACCGACGCGATATCAGTGACAGTGTAAATGGTTATGTTGCCGTGCTTACTTGCCATACGCGTTTTATCGTACACGTAGCCGTATTAGATCGTTTTCAGTATCTTTATTGCACAATCGTACGGACTTTTGATCGAAATTGTGTTCACGAGTGAATACCTCCCATCAGCAATAACGTGGAATCAAGGTTATATCCTGTGCGTCTTTTTCACTCGTATTGTCAAAATCAGCTGCCATTGCTATAGCATGCGATTCTACTTGTTCTTTTCGGTTTTCCTTCTTTTTTCTTGCCTCAAGCTGTGCTCATCGTTCCCGAAATTTCATTCAGGATTTACGATTTGTTGTTATGTTTAGTCGTACTGAGTCATACGCGGCAAGTTGATACTTTCGTTTATAACGAGCAGTATATTTTACATCGAATTTATGCATCACCGATTTGACGAACACAAGCAGATACCGGAGTAAATTTCGAGTAGTGTAAATAAAATTAAATCGGTTTTCTGTAATTTCTAAATAGATGGTAGCTGCTTTGGACATATTATACTTATTTGTTTAATAATTTTTGTCTTTTTTTTTTAAATAGTAATAGAAGATAGTAATGTTTTTAACTTTGAATTTTGTCACATGAGAACAAATGAACTAATTTTTTGACAAAGCATACATAATTATTTGAACTTTATATATATATTATAGTTTATACTATTATTGAATAGCTATTGTTACAAAATGATATTGAATCATAGTTGGAGTAATACGTAAAATACGTAATTGTAAGTTTACTTTTTATTTCTATTTGTGTATTTATAAAATGTGTTGCAGGTTTTGGAGATTGATGTTATATTGTGCATCTGTGTAACACGGAAATATAATCACACATAAAGTACATTTGTTCATTCCTGTTGAAAGAAAAATACAGACAATAGAAGTGAGGGTTAAGTGTGATAGTAAATGCAGTGGTTGAGGAAGAGATGGACCCATCGATGTTTGTTCCATTCACTCCTCAAACAAACGGCGTCCCATTGGAATCCAAGCTTGCTACCTACATGGTAATTATTTGCAATTTATTTGAAAAAACTCCTAATAAAGATATTGTTTTATGTTATATTATACTATTATATATATATACACAAGATATCCATTAATAAGTTATAGAAAAGATACACATTAATATAATTTTATTATATATTTTTGAACAGAATCGTCAAAATTCAGCGATAGCTTTAGGCACTACAGTTGTTACGAAACATCTGTCAAACCTTTCTCTGGATTCACAGAAAAAGGTAACTGCCAGCCCAGAATTTGTACCTGGAAGAGCTCTTACTGGTAGTAATAATAATTCTCCGAACCTTTTCAATAATTCTTATCACTCACAGGAGAATGTGGGTGGTACTACATATTTCTACCTTGGGAATGCAGCAGCTGATGCTGTTGGAACTGAGGAAGGAACTGAAACTGTAAGTAGCTGTAGAAATTCAGAAAAGCTTTTCGTTACTTCTGCTCAATTGATTAACGAATTAATTAATATCTTTTGTGTCTAGATTGGAAATGTAGGAGCAGGTCAGATAGGCTATGTCTATCCAGGTACACCTGCGCACCTCCAACCAGTAAAACCTACAAAACCTGTGTCATCTAATAGTTCTTCAGCTCCCTCAACCCCTCCCCCTCAAGCAGCCTCCGGTTTTTTTGTCAGTGAGAGTTTGAGAATGGATATTGTCCAAAAAAATGCTTTAACGTTAGCACAACCTGATGTAGTACGATTTCCCGACCTACCAAACGAGGTAGATAATTATCATGAGTTGTGTCCATTGGAACCAATTCACAAACCTGCTTCAACGATGCTGGGATATCAGACTTCTACGTACAAAGCTACCAGCATTAAAAGCGGTACACGTTACTGTCTGCGACGTGTACATGGTGAATATCTCTATAACCTTATGAACTATTTAATACCATGTAAGAGGTACGGAACTGGTAATGAAATAAGCATTTATTATGTTTTTAGATTTCAGACTTGCTAATACAAAGTGTATGATGCTGGTAGATATGTGGAAGCGAATATCACATACAAATTTAGTGCAGTTAAGAGAAGTTTTTACCACCAAGGCTTTTGGTGACCATTGTATGTATTAACGTCTTAAAACGAAATTGATAAATGTACTTCTATGAAAATCTTCTTTTATGAAAATGTACTTTTATTATTTCAGCCATGGTATTTGTTTACGATTATCATCCGGGGTCAGAAACCCTATTAAATAAGCATTTTTCATCTACCGAGGTAAATGGTTATACGGATCCATTTTCCTCGGACCCTAATGCTCCTCGTCCTTATAGTCATACGAAGAATACAATTTTGAGACAACAGCATAGTAGTATGCTATCAGAAAGTGTCATATGGAGCTATATTATTCAGTTAACTGCCGCACTCCGTGTTGTACACGCTGCTGGTTTGTATCTATCAATTACATTACCTTACATCTTATTTGTTTATTGTCTAGATAATTAAGTAATTTTTTTTATTTTGATGATTTATAGGTTTGGCATACAGATGTTTAGATCCTACAAAAGTGTTACTTACATCACAAACAAGACTACGTTTAAGTTGTGTAGCTATACCAGATGTTGTTACTTTTGATGGAAATGCAGCGAATCCACTTTCGCTTATAGCACACTATCAGCAAGAAGATTTAATCGCCTTAGGAAAGTTGGTGTTGGCATTAGCATGTCGCAGTCTCCTTTCCGTCCATCGCGACAACATGCAAGCCTCCCTCGAGCTCGTCGCACGTTCCTACTCTGCGGATCTTCGAAACCTTATTCTGTTAGTATACATTTTATCTTTCTCATAGATTCTTTTTACTCATTAACTTCTAACATGATGAAAGCAGTACATTTCTTCATCAATTTAACATTTCATTGTTTAACTTGATTTATTTATAATCATCTTGAAGTAATACCTTTTATGAGAGACAGATTTTATTATAAAATTGACACTTTTGATAAAGAAAAAAGAGGTGACACATCTTATGTTACCTAATGCATCTATGTTCGTGTTAATGTATGTTCTCATAAACGAATATAATTTTATAGGTATTTACTTTCGAATCAAGCACGAAGAAGTGTAACAGATCTCATGCCGATGATTGGAGCACGATTTTATACACAATTAGATGCAGCTCAGCTTAAATCTGATATATTGGAGAATGAACTTGCCAAGGAATTAGAAAATGGAAGATTATTTAAATTACTAGTAAAGTTGAGTACTATTAACGAAAGACCCGACCTTAATATGGAACCTACGTGGGCAGAGACGGGCGACCGATACATGCTCAAATTGTTTAGAGATTATGTCTTCCATCAGGTAGCAGCTGATGGAAGACCTTGGTTGGATATGGCACATGTTATATCTTGTTTAAATAAGTTGGATTCTGGCTCACAAGATAAGGTATATTTTTTCTTTCCAAAATCGTATTTTTTTTTTTGTTTTGTTTTTAAAAGAAACTTCAATTTCTTTAGTAATATACAAAATATTCAAATAATTAAAAATCGTTCAACATGTACTTTAAAATGTATTTTTCTAATTTCATAGGTATGTTTGATGTCACGAGATGAACAGAGTATATTAGTAGTAAGTTATGCAGAACTACGACAATGCTTAGAGACCTCATTTGGAGAGCTGGTACAATCCACAAAAGAAGTTGTTTAGATCCGTGCCACATTTTTTCTTGGTTGACCAGATAATACATACTCTAAACTGCAAATGTGATATCACGATTGTATGTTATTTTAATCTTTATGAAGACATAGAGTAAGATTTAATCTAAGAATTAAGTTTGGCGATAAGAATAATAGTACGTGAACCAGTTTGTAAGCATGATTACAAGGTTGATTGAAGGATTATATGCAAAATACATTCTGGTATTTGAATGTAATATATGTATGTGTGTAAGCAGTATGATGGTGCAAATCAGAAAGCGTCTGATCTTATTGTGAAAGCTATTACGGTAGCATACAAACAAACAAAAGATTGTACACAACGTAAAGATGTAATGAATTCTTAAGATGTTTTGTGCGAGAATACACCTAAACACAATCAGTGTATAGGATAGATCTTAGTTTTTAGGATACAACTGATAAGCATTAATTTTGAAATAAATGTTTATTTTTGAAAGCAATCTTAATCGATCCTGTGTAGTTATTTCAAAGTGACATGCCATTAAAAGTCCACGATATTTCTCTGTAATAATATATTTTAAGCATCAATAATTATAAACGATGGTATTTGATACTCGCAGAAATCTGGTATTTCGTTTGTTCCAGTTTATCCAGCTGGCAATCTGTAGATTCGGTTCTTGAACTGTCCTATCTCCATCCCCTGCCTCTCTCCGCCTCTGTTCGACTGCTGTCCGCAATCACTCAAACTTGATCTCATTTCCTTCGCACAATTGCACGACCGCAGCACGGGCAGACTTTTGCATACACGCACACTCTCTCAATAGTATCATGCACATGGTTGCCGCTAGCGATTTATTCGTGAAATGCAACCTTAAACCAGAACTTATGCATGTATTTTTCAACGGTACACAAGTTCAGGGGTAATACCTATATATATTTTAAACAACAATTTTCCTATATATAACTTGTTGTAACGAACGAAAATTGCGTAATTATATGATTACAATGTGTCACATTATTCCTCATTTCTAATGCTCCGTATCGACGCCCATGCATTTATCCTACGTACGTCCTGTGGTTCGAATAAGTGTTTAACTTATATGTGCATGTATGGCTGACCATGGAGTCGAAATAAAAGGCATATTAGACATCTGTTTCTGTCCAAGACACGTCAACTGACTCGGCTGAACCCGTCGTTCTACACCTAATTGTCTTAATGCCGACGTGATTTACTCCCCCGTGCCGTGTCACTTCTGACAATTACTTCTCGTATACGTATCAACCATATACACGTAGTACGACCGCGTGTAAGTCTTCATTTTATTCGACATCAACCCGCTAACCCAGAGACGTCACGCTAACATTATGCGATACTTTTTTATCACATTCAACAATAATATACATTGTTCATAAAAATAATATTTCTTATTATCAATAATTTTTATGCGTCACTAATTATTCTGTAAAAAAATCTTATAATAATATCAGTAGAACATTTTTTTAATATCAGAAAAAACATACGCTAACAAACTTCAACGTTGCTCAATAGTCGCATTAATATCAATTTGTAATTTTTATACAAATTTTATAAATTTGGCGCGTAATTTTAAGGATTTACTTTACGTATTTTTTCATATAACTTTCATTTTGATTTCTTTTGAAAATGTTTTACACTTTAGTAGTCGGTAGATCCAGTTAAAGTAATCTGGTCGATCTATCATCTTATAAACACAATGAAAGATCTAAGATACACCTATAACAAGATCGTAAAATAGTGTTCACTTTAAATCCAGTTCCGCCGGTCGTTAAGAAACTTTAAACTGACGGCCGGAGCAGCGAACCCTTGCGCAAGGCGATTTTTTTTCTGATCGTCCCACGATCGTGAAACTGGATTGTACGGAAGGTCGCATGAAGCACATCGTCAGTGTATGGGTTGGAAAGAGACTAGTCGGTATGTCTCCTGAGCGAGAAACCACTCCTGGCTGGCAATTAAGGAACCAGCGAATGTATATGACCTGAGCTTGGTGAGGAAGAACGTCTAACTTCTTCTGTGTGTTCCAAGAAATGCGAGATACCAGTGAAACATGCTCGCGCAATATATGGTATATTGAGTGTCCCGTCCATCTGTAGTTATTCCCCTCTTGTCCCTTCTGCATGTTGACTTTCGTGAAGTCGAGGTAATTTAACGATAAAAAATTTTACCAGAATTCATTTATCGGACGTGTAGGTCGAACAAGAACGCGCCACGACTATTGGTCAACATGAAGTTCGTTAGCGCGTGTTTTTCTCCCTTCCCATAACGGTTAACTGTTCCTCGGCTCGTGCACACGCACACGAACATCGTACACACCATGTTTTGCATCCGATTCGTTTGAATCGATATTCTTGCCTACTCACAGTCGTGGTTTAATCGCCACGTTACGGAGATTAATCGTTGGCTAGATACGAGAGACAAGTTATCTGGTAATGTATGTGTGTCGTGGCAAATTTACATGACGATGGTAGTAACACGATTTACGTAGGAAATACGAGGTTGATTAAAATATGTAATCGCTACTTTTAACGATATCGTTTCAAACAATTTTCATCCTCTTTATCCCATTTCTTTTTTAATTAGCAAATGCAAATGCTGGGAAATGCTTGGATAATTCAGTATCCCAACGACGCCACAATATACGTAATACCTCACGAGCAAAGTTATTTGTCAATTCTTGTTAAACGCCAAAAAAGGGAATGTAACGCTAGTACATAACACGATTGTTGGTAAAAACAAACTTGCAAAATACGATGGCGTGAATTACGTTTTCTAATTTAAATCTCATTTTATGTCACGCTTCTCGTGCTATCGTCTATAACGCTTCTACTTTATCTGTATTTTTATTTCTAACTACAGGGGTATCGATTCATACTTGTCTCCCACGATACAACATTGTATTTGAAATTTACATTTATTCCTAACCGTAATATTATTACCATCGTCATTCGTTTACGTCTTCGTTCAAATTAATCCTTTAAACGATCCTCAAACATTGTTAAAACCTCTAATAATTTCGTATATTCATCTGGAGGACATTGATCTATATTTATTCTCTAGATTATTCTCGAGTTTAATCCTAGCGGGGCTTCATCTCTTTCCGCTTAATCCTATCGTTACAAACGATTAGCAACATTATCTCTTGGCGATATAATATTTATCATTTCCATGACTGTAGAGGCAAAACCCGCGGAGCAGCGATGCAAAATAGCAGGCAGGTTCTATACATTACAGGTATAGTTTGAAAATATCCTTCAGCGCAGTGGAACGATACGATGGGGCGACGTTGGTAGCGGCAACCCCGCGCCGCGCTGCTTGTGCGAGGCGAAGGTTGCTGCTGCGTAGACTCGGAGGGATGGTAGAGAGGCACAGACACAGAAGAGGGAAGAGGTCGTCGTGGAGCGAGTAGAGCGGTAGTGGCTCTGGCAGCAGCAACACGTAGTACACGGTAGCACCGCGACGAGGACGCACACGGTTCGTATCACGTCGCTTTGGTAGTTAGTAGTCGGTAGACTCGCTTCGAGCCAGTCTCACTTCGGTCCAGTGGCGCAGTCGCGTTACGCGTATACATTTTTTCGTATCTCCAACCACTACCAGCGGGGCATCACCATCGCTACACCACCACCACTACTACTACCAGCGTCGCTGTTACCACCGCTACTACCACCTGCATCGTCGAGCGTGTCAACATACACGTAAACGTCAGGAGGACTACCAAGCCACATCGGGTTGTTCCTGGAAAATAAGCAAGAGAACATTTACATCTTCGAGACGGCGCGAGGTATGTAATATACTTATCATTTCCTTTTTTCCTTCAGAAATTCTTTCTCTATTATAATTCTCATGTCGATCCACGAGCGTGAAAATGGTGGACCTTTTACGTGCGCGGGTTCCGTGACGGAAGTGATCACGCGTCGTCGATGAAGACGCGAAGCAATTTTCTTCTGGAGCACCGCCGTGTTTCGTTCTACACGCTCTCCGTGTATTCCCATCGATTTTCCACGGCAAGACCCGCCCTGTAATTTACCGTTCTCTTTCTCTATAAGTATACCTTACTCTACCTCTCATTTCGCGCCTACGATCTGCAATCTAATTTTCATTTTTTCCAATTATAAGATATTAGATTTGGACATAATGTTGTATCTGTGTGGAAACATTAATATAATCTTCTCGATTATCGAGACGAGTCTGCAGATCTTTTTTTCGGCGAGCGCGCTCGTGTTTGCCGTCGACGATCGATGGACTCTATCGGCTTCTCTCTTTCACCCTCTATCGACGAATCGTGGTTAGCCATTTCTTTCTAACGTAATACGCTTGTTAGACGGCCTCCCTCGATGGACCACGCGTCTTACGTATCGATTCTCGATAGAATAAGAAGATCGAAGCCCGATCGTTGTTCAGCATATTTTCACCAGACTTTTCTCATATGTCCTAACAGAAGTGTGCAGAAACTTGCACGCTTTATTATTCGTCCATTTTTCATACGAGTTTTTAATATTGATATAAATATATTTCTTACATTTATATGTGCAATTTATTGTAAATATCTCCTTATCATTTAACAAATTTATTTTGTTTTTAAATTTGAAAAATTTTTAATTGCATTTTATTCTAAATAAAAAGAAATTTCGTAATAGACAATTGAATCATCTTTTTCACGTTCTGAGCTTATTGTTTACGTTCGATGTTCCCTGCGTATTGCTTTTCTCGTTGAAAGTGTAGAGACATCGGTCTGCATCTCGAATTACAACCGGCAAACCCCATGAACAGAAAGAATTCATTGGAAGGAACTTTGCCAACGCTTCGACCGACAGTTCTAAAGTAGTTTTAAATTTTACACGAGAGATCGAATCTATTGTTGGAATTGAAAATAGCTATGAAGGTATTTGAACGTAGAATCTGATATACCGTCAAAGTTTCTTCTAGAATTTTCTTTAACTTATTTTCATTTAAATTATTCCCTTTTTATAATCTTATTTCTCATTTTAGAAAATTTTGAAATATAATTAGGCTTTAAGAAAACAAGATATAGATATTGCAAATATGACAGCATGAGTTCCACATTCAGATAGAAGATTCTTTATGTACGTGACATAATATAGCATCTCATTCTCCATGAGTGAATTGTATGCTAGGATACAAATCCATTTATCTTAGTTAGAATTTCGGACAGCAAAAAGATCAGGTTAAAGATGAAATCTTTGTTATTTGAGTAGTTAAAACACCAGACATTAAACATTCTATAATATAATTTTAAAGGAACCGGTATTTCCTATAAAAATGGTAATTACTCCATAAAATATCCGAAATGATCTTCTTTTACCAAAGTTTTCTAAACGAAAACGTGGTAAAAAAACGCGTGGCGATATGACAGTACACTTAATGGATACACCACTTTGAAGATACCGTATTCCATAAAAAGGTACTATATACACAGTTCACGCGCATGGACTTATCACACATACATAGATACATCTCTCCCGGCTTTTTACGCAATAAGGTCTGCTTCTCGATATGAAAAGTGTAATACATGTTTATCTTGGATAGTACACAGGTTCCGTAGGATAGCCAATGATTAACGATTTTTTTTTCGAGCTGTATGCGTCACCCTCTGTACGTTCGTGTGTTAATTCATTAAAGGATATCGAGTAGGCGACATGATGTTGCAACAACCCTTTGAAGCAGATAACACTTGAGAAAAACACGTCGGTCCAGATATCGACCATTTTTTTCTTCATTCCCCTTTCCTCGATGATAAATTCAGTTGCACCCAGTTTAGACGAAAATGGTAACAATAAGATTATTCTTTAGTAGCTTTCTTTCTTCTCGCAAAATGTTACCGTAATTCACTACTTTACTACGCGTTCTCTAAACATGTGCACCGGTGTTCCTAAAAACTTTTTCCCTAAAAGTTTTTAACTAGCGATTTCAAAGTCCAAGGAACAAATGTTCCAACTTTTATTTAGCAGATGGCATTGACAATAGATGTTAAATTAACTCTCATGGAGGGTTGACGTTGGCAGTTTGATAATGTTAATAAAACATAATGTGTATGTATGTATATGCTTCGATAAGTGATACTTGCTTGATAGTGGTAACGTGAGATATCAAGAAACTACTCTCAGTCATGTTTTGCTGGTTTCATTGGTTTCACTGGGTGAATTATATGCGGAAGATGGGAATTTGCAAACGAGAAAGGTACTTAAAAAAGTAAGAAATTACATCGTTCAGAATTATTAAACTGTTCGTATAAACGTTTTCACCGGGCGACAAAATAAATATTCAAAGCTTTCTCAGTGAAAGCGAGTCTCTTAATTGTTTCGACTAATGTAGTACGAAAAGTTTCGTCGCGAGTATCACGTAGAAATGATAAGAAACGCGCAATTATAAATAATATATTTTCTTTATCTTGTATCTGTGTTTCTAACAACTTTTTGAAACTTATCCTTTTTACTGTACCATAATAAAACAATGGATGTTTATCTCTTCTTTCGATATTTTCTTTCCAGTTAAAAAATGTTGATCTATTATCGAATACATTAAAAGATGAGAGTTAACTTAAACTTAAACCAACTAAAATATCAAATTTCCATGATTCTTTTTTGCAACAACTAAAGTATGTGTGCAGGCTAAGTTGTAATCGTATATAAAAAAGAGTTTCGATTCTGGTGGATCGTCGCGAGCGTCTAACATGGCGGAGACCCTGACAAAAAAGCGTATCTGTGTGACTGATATCGTGAGAGAAATTATCACCGATGGAAAAAAAGGAGGGTTGACGCGCTTCGCCATCGCCAGCGAATTAAGTTACACGAGAGCAATTTGAGGGGAAATTGCGTGCAATATTTGCCATTGCCGTGATGGAATCATATTACGTGCGAGAAAGAGGGTTAGGGAGGGAGGAAAGTGAAAAGGGAGGGAAAAAGAAGAGAAGCACGGGGCCTCGACAACATGTGAGCAATTCGCGACGTCGTGTTTTATCGTGTCGGAAAAGGTTTCACGATGATACTGTGACATGCATATTTTTCACGGGATCTCGAAAGACTCGGTTTCGCCCACGGAAAACTGTCTCGATTTTCTTTCGTAGTATATAGTACACGCGAATAACAGGATAGCTTGATATATGAATCTTGAAGCACGAGTGACACTCATTTTCTGATTTCCTGCTTATCGTAACGTCTATGTTTATTCTTAGTGCCACTGACATTTGTACCTCCTCTGAAGCAGATTAAAATTATAACGCGACTTGAAGCATAACGCTGAAATTCGCTGATAGTTAAAGTTCAAAGTAAAATACAAATTGGTATTCGTAATCTTTGTATATGAAGACTATTTATCCATACGTTAATGTTATTAATTTTTTAATTATCGTGTACAAGGGCATAGATAAATTCTTGTGCTCATTCTCTGCACGCATCTAAAATTAGATACAATTTTTTCAAATCTTGCTTTTCAAAGAAAAAATGTAAATCAGTTTGTCTACACGTAATTTTATATAAAACTAATTTATTTATTTCATTTCTAGATACCCTGTATAATTTATCGTACTTATCGTATTACATTGTGAATTAAAGCTGATTTCGTATAAGTCTGAAGGTCTATTAAAAATGTGAATGCATTTAGACGTATCATGACCGTATTACCACGCTATATTTCCCTCTTTAATTAACCTCAATTTGTGTTACATGTGGCGACATAGTTGCCGCCAATTTGCAAGCATCTCGCGTTCCCCGAGCAGTTTATCGTATCGACAGTATCGTACGAATCGCGCTGCTAAATTGTCAGCAAGACATATAGGCTTGAGGGCGGTGTGCGATCGAGGTTCATTGTCAGCACCATATCCAGATAGCATATCATGCGTATAACCATACGAGTTTCTTGCTGGAATAGGTTTCTATTGAAAAAGCTCATTTGCGATAGTTTCGTAATTCGAGCCAGACTATTCCCCCCCCCCCCCCTTCTGGCAAAGAAGAGAATAGAGAACGAAAAAAAGTCCAATAAATGAGGGAAATCGTTGACATAATATCCATGTTAAACAGGAGTATTTGAATTCAAATGTTCCTCTGCTTTTTTACATATAGGAAAAAAAAGAGAAAAAAATAGGTAATTTTTTCATGTGGATAGAATATGTTTAAACACATTTTAATTTAATCGGTTTTAATATAACGTTTAATAGTTTCTCTATTTTGGACTTAACATTTAGAATGATATTCTTTCATCAAGATATAAAAATGTATTAAAGGATATATACATATCATTCTTATATTCTACAAGTTAGAAACATTTAAAGAAACGTTCGATTATTTATACATTACAGTAATACAAATCATGACATCCGAAATTTGATCGATGCACTCTACACGTTCGATCACGAGCGATTTGTACATATGTCACCATCGGGCGTTTATCTGAAAAAACGCGTAATATTCTAGACATAATCGATTCTAGACATTTCTAAGAACATAGACTTATGTAAATAAATTAACCTTCCTCTCCTTCCTCTTTTTCTACATTATGCATTAGCCTTTTTCATGTTTGACAAGGACTTCCGTCCGAGAGTCTTCCGTTAAGAGATCCTAACCTCTTAGAATTTCAATGTTCCCATAGATATTCATGATATTCCTTTTCCGCTTTTCGTCAACTATTTTTATTCAGAAAACGTGGACGAAAAGTGGTTTCATAGAATACTACATTCTTACATTCGAAAATTTGTTAAAATGTCGATTACTATCTGATTCTGACAAGGTCAGTTATGCGGTTAACTTGTTCGATAATTTATCGACCGAGCGTGTTAATAGATTCGATCCACGAAACTTGCTATCTGCCTATTGTAGTTTAACCCTTTAAATACGGGTATATTTCCATGAATCGTTCCTAATCATATAGTATAAACACAAAGCTATAATTATTTGTATAACTATCATAAAATAGAGTCTTCAATGAGCGATTCCTTCATCTTAAAATTATTTAAGATTTTAATACCGCTCACTGAAATTTTCGTTTTGTCGTCCATTGGCGAAAGCCATATTTAAAAGGATTAAACATTTGTATCCGAGATTCAACGATATCAATTGAAATTTCTTCGGTCGACATGTCACTGCTTTTTCAATGAAGCCTTTCTTTTTGTTTGCGTGGCTAGGAACACATTCATGCTTTCGAGTGTTTGCGATGTAAATCATCGCGCGGGCGAAACATTTCGTCTTCTGGACTGTCGCAAAGGACGTAGATGTCACATACAGTAGAAAATGCGGTTTTACTCGTGGATATATTGTATGTAAATGGCGCACAGTTTACGTCGTTCCGTTTCTCTTTACCTTTATAATAAACGTCTTAGCTTCCTGTTCCCCTTCTCCATCGGGGCGAAATGTATTCGTTCTGTCCGGGGTTTTAACCCTTTCACCAAGTATTACAGCCAGGCGCAATATATAACGCGTAATAGCTACAAGTGAACACTTTTCACGCCCGAGAAATAACCTCCTTTTCCGAATTACCTTACGAGAACGATCCATCCGGCAACTGTCTTGAAATTTCGTTGACAGAACTAAGAACACACAGATTGCACGCGATGTTTGTGTTATTATTTCAACTCTATACAATAGTAGCTACAAAAAATATTTGCACGTACCATTATTTTCTAATAAAGCATTTGTTATCAGATTCTATATTTGAACCTATCAGAGGACAAATTGATTAATCCCATTTTTTATGAAATTCTCCATTTCATTACGCAAGTATACAAGGTATCGTATACGAAATCCTGTAATAAAGTAAAATCTCTTGACAAATCGGTGAAACGTATCCCCGTTATTTTCATTTCACTAATGTTAACGCGATATCTTTATTTGGTTAAAGATAATCTTCCCCTATTCAAACATTTCTCTTCCCGTGCTTCCTCTAATAGGAAGTATATAAATCTCATATAAACACTAAAAGCTATCCTACTGAAAACCTACAGTTAGAGAACAAAAAGCAAAAAGTAAAAATACTTTGTACAATTAAAATTAGAAATCTTCTTGTTTTATTCTACTTATGTAACAAAAGTCAAATCTATGAATTGTCACTCGTCATAGAATTATAAGTTAGTAAGTAATTATACATGAGACCTATGTTAATGACTTCATATATTGATAACCTTTCAAACCATTCCAAACATTAAGTTAAGTATCACAACTAAAAAAATCGAAAAAGGAATAGTACCTTTTTACGAGTTAGGGGATTATATTGAAATTTTAACGAGAATTTCGCTTTGTAATAGCGAAGCATCAGAGGTGAAACGACGAGGTGTCTTGTTGCTCATAGGGGATAGAAAAGAGAGAGTCAGCGAAGCTTCCCCGGTTCTCTCGAATAGCCGGAAGACACGGTACCGGAAATACCACGGTATGTAAACGGTCGCCCCTTCTTTTCCTTCCTTCCTCGTTTCGTGATCTTTTCCTAGCCGCTGCAAGGAAAATGGATCGTCTCGTAACGATCTCACCGTAAGACGCTTCTTATCCCGGCTTAACGCGACTCTCTTCCACCTTTTTCCCCTCTCTCTCTCTCTCTCTCCCTCTCTCTCTCTCTCTCTCCTCTTTCCCGTTTTCTTCGTCGTTTACCTCCACATCACCTTTTCTTTTTCGCTTCCCTTCAAATCCTACGACAGCAACGTGCCGCTGGCACGGCCTTATCGGAAGCATCTAGATTCCAAGTCGGTTCGCTTAACGCTCGCCGAATAATCGTTCGCTCGCGTCCTCTTCTCGACTCTACTTTTGGTCAGTTGTCTTGGGTTTCAAACGAGATCCCCTAGCTTGGTGATCTGGTTACCGGTTTTGCAGGCTCGACACTCGATTCCATCAAATGCTCTTCGTGGCTGTAGTAATTACGATTATTATTGTTGCTGTTATCTTATAGTAGGGATGTTGTGAGATTAGGTTGCGAATATTCACCGGAGGAGGGCGAGGGGGCTTTTGACGAGTACAATCTAAAAATACTAGTCATAAGGCGCGAAGTTCATTGTTTCCGTAGTCATTGACGAAATCAGTTTAATGATTCACGTGTAAGTAACTGAATGTTCGTCAAATAGCTAATTTACTTTAATGAGCATCTACTTTAATGGCGTCTGTACAACATAGGTAGTTCAGTCTGGTAAATGAATTTTCAATCCATATTCTCTAAAACTCAAAACAATTCCTCCTATCATAGAATAGAATAGCGCAATTATAGCTATAAAAATCAAATTTTACATTCGATGAAACGTAAATGATGCATCGGTGGCGAAGATGATAAAATATATCGTTGGAATTTATCATGGTAACAACAAATCGACAATTTTAATAATTTCAACACGTTGGTATCGCATGTAAATGAAAGATGCACGCGTGCTTGAAATTACCGTGGTAAATATTAATTTTCTCCGGCAACATCGCGCAATTTCGTATCGTTTTGCTGCCAAATTAGGGGGAATGCATGGTAACTTCGTTAAGACGTCGTGCAGCACGGCACGGCATCCCAATTAACCAGAGATAATTAATTGGGATCTATTGTTCCAATTGCATATTAATGTCAATTTGCATGGACGAGTTCCTCGTCATCCCTTTCGCGACTTAAGTGTCCCCAGACGTAGATGTATATAGATGAAATTGCAGCCGCGTTTCCAACGAGCAGCATCGTTTCGTTTTAAAACGACCGCAGCGAAGATAATGTCAAGTGTCGTGTGCCGTGGGATCTCGAAATTTCGTTCGCCATTCTTCCTCCAATTCTTCGTCGAATTAATCTTTCTGTCGAATCTTTTGAAGGGCATAATTTCATTTATTTTTCATCTTTTTTGCTTCAAGCACTTTAAACTGAAATTAACAGAAATTGCATTAGTGTATAATATAATGGTGTAACAATAAATGGAAGAAGGAAAGTGGAAGATGATGTAGCAAGTTGTGAATGAAAGGGAATGAAACAATTAGTAGACATGAAAGCTACACGCTTTATATAACAGTGTTGCGAATATATAGTTGAAATTTTGAGAGAAAATTGTGTTTAAAGTTCGGTACTTTGTACGCACTGAAGATGTACTTGCACGTAATATTATTTACTAATGACACATATGTAATCTAAAATTGTGGTAGGGAAACATATTCGGTTAGTAAGTGGAAAGGCTCGAGTTTAGGTTACTTTGGTAGATATTTGGATAATAAAATGAACTGGTTCCTTAGAAGTTCAAAAGCATCTTTCCATCGCAGAGTGAACGTTATTAATACGCAATATAATTTAAATGTATAGAGCAATTTCATACTAATATCATTTGGAAAGAAAATAATTAAATATAAGTAACAGAGAAAAAATTTGACACTAGAATATACGAGATAGAAACATCAATGGCACGGTATTAGAGTATATACATTAGCACACGTACAAGTCACTGATTGGACTAAAAGAGCCAAGTTCTCTAATAGTGGAGCATTTAACCCTGGAAAGACCTCTCTAGCATCCCGGGTCACTTGAGACCGCTTAAATTGTATCCACTTAGAATCAAATAGATTTACATCGACCACAACCTAACTACACAAAACAACTTCCTATCAAACACATAAATATATACTCATTTCCCTGCAGATTAATCATTCTAACAGCTCAACGAAATTGTTTTAGCAACGTTTAACGAAACTCATCCGTTCCACTCTGTTTCTCTGTTTCCTCTCTCTTTTCGCTATAACAGCAACTCAACCAGAACCGCAAAAGACGATTAATAATTGAAGAAAACCGAGTCCCGGGTAATCCACAGATCCAGAGTCTCCCAGTAGTCTCCCAACAGGGAAACGAAAACGGCGAGGAAAGGGAATCGCAGGGGACAGGGTTCACAATGCGCCGGAAGAGGCGAGCAAAGAGGCCAACGGAAGAAAGATTCTGTCGCTGGGCTCGCGGAACGAACGACGCGGATAAATGATTCACCGGGTCGCTGCGAGCATTTGCGTTTCCGCGCCTCGTCCCCCGAGCATTTCTTCCTCGTTCTTCTTCCTCTTCTTCCTTTTTCAAACACTCCCGGACAAATTTGTATTTCGCCGGAGAAAACCAGGTTCTCCTTAAGAGACGACGCGAAGAAACGAGTAAGAGAGAAGAAAAGAAGGAGGCTTTGCGAGAGGAATAAGAGGGACGTCGAGGAGACACATGTACCGGATGGACCGGTTATAGGGGTTGAAGAGCGGAAATTGAAGATTCTTAGGGCAGAAGAGAGGAATTTATTGTGTCATCAGTAGCAATTACGCGGAATCGCGAAATTATATGGCGACGGTAGGCTGTAGATTTCTTTGTGACGATGTGCACTGACCCGGATTTTTGGTGTTTGCTTCGACAAGCGAACGGTAAAGGGGAAGAAGAAGAAGAAAAGAGGGGGGTGGAAGTCCCCTTTGGACTCCTGCGAACTTTCTTGTACTCTCGATTAAATTGATCTTATCGAAGACCGCGACATGCTGAAATTCCACTCCCCCTCCACTCCCGATTCGACCTCGGCTATGATCAGCAAGAAATCGGGAAACGATTTCCGCCTCATGAGTCCGTTTACTATTGTACATAAAGATGGCTCTTTATGTGACTCGATGATGAATTTTGAACTCGAGTAGGGTACTCCTAAAAATATTCCTTATCTTTCGGAAGATTAATGAACGAGGAGATGCTTTTTTTTGATATAGTTATGATACTTTGGTTATTTCGGAATCTTTTTTGTGACGATTTTTTGTCGCTGTCTTTTTTTGGTAATAGAATATTTTTAATGAATTTATGATGGTTTATTATCACTCTTATCACTTTCAGAATACATAATCATCAATTTTAGATTTATCTTTCAATAGCGTTTTGTTTTATTTTTAGTTTCTACTTGAAACTAAGTGCCCGACCGTTTTGAAAAAAATATTTATTACTTCCCGGTGAGAAGTTTGTTTTTATTCTGTATATCGAATGACTCGCATATGAAGCTTTGTTTATATTTTATTTATTTGTAAAGCAAAATCAGTAAGTAACCTTGATATCCGTTTTTCGATAAGTAGTGAAAACGATTGCTCGAAAAACCTGATGTATCAGTATACTGAAAAAAAGGAAGTCGCAATAGCACACCGATACGAATTATCTTTAACCTCTGCCGAACGCGTGATGCTTTCCTCTTGCCTTGTCAAATATAGTCGAAATATATTTTTACTACCTTATAGCAGTCTTAATGTAGACAGACGATTTCTTAAAATTATTCAAGTTATTATAAATCAAATAATTATGAAAAAATATAGTACAGAACAACATAAAAAAAAAATGAAAAAAATAATAGGATCAAACGGAATTATACCTACGGAATTATACTACCTTATAGCAGTCTTAATGTAGACAGATGATTTCTTAAAATTATTCAAGTTATTATAAATCAAATAATTATGAAAAAATATAATACAGAATAACATAAAAAAAAAATGAAAAAACTAATAGGATCAAACGGAATTTTTGATAAAATATAGATTTCTGCGAAACGAGTTCTAAAAAAAAAAAAAGAGAAAGAAGAGAAAAAAAATAAAAACTTCATTTTGGAAATTTTTTAAGTAGTAAATTATATTGTCTGAAATAAAAAAGATGTAATACACAGGGAAAAATGTTGATTGCCGACCTGGTACGAAACTAGCAACGCGAGCTGCAGATACTCGGCGAATGACCAGGCTATTGGACATCATTGCTTTCGGTGGTAACACGGTGTTACAATCTGGTGCAGCTCGTCCGTGTCGGTAATCGTGGTCGCAACACGCGTAAAAACAGCGAAATAGGTGGCACTTAGGCAGCTCGGTACATCGACGATTCGTAATATTTTATTATTCATTTCCGTCCATGAATTATTCATGTGAACAGGAATATAGGGGGCTGCCTGACAGAAAAACTGTGGATAATATTCAAGCTCATTATTTTATAAGCGTTATAATACTTCTCTTAGGAACAGATTTTTCAAGCCCATCCTCTATGTCTCTGCCTTATACTTCACATTTGCATATTTCGTACAGAAACGATGCAAGAGAAAGTTTTAATTGGACATACCCTCGCAGACGATACTCGATAACAGTTTCGTATACCGAAATACTTTCGTAAATATATGTATTACTGCGAAAAGCATCGGGATACTTGTTTACTTTTGATAGGATTTACTTCAAATAACGACTACGGACGAATCAAACGGCAATGATTTTATTGTTTGCGATCATCATCACTACATTGAATAGTAGGAAAGTTTAAAAGAAATGCATATACGTAGCATACAAAAATACATAGAATATTTAAAATATAACGCATATGTTAAAATATTTAGAAGCTAGAAATAAATTTTTATTTAGATTTCATTTTTTTAATTGTATCAATAAAAATTAGAATTTGTATAAACATCTACAGTCTAATGATTATAAAATAATGAAAACAAATTTAGTTCACCTGTAATTTAATAATAATTGCAACAACATTTTGTTGAAAACAAATAAATAACTGAATAATTTTTTACATAGCGTACATAACTGATTCTTTCTTTCTTTGCCTCTTGAAGTGGAAAAAAAATATAGATGGATAAGGGAAAATCGGATTTTTACATATAATGCAAGCAGATGAGAGTAGTAGATTTGAGTGAATACGGCTTTGAGCGGCATGCACGCCTCCACTTGGCCATTTATCCGGGCCACGGGCAGAAATGGCCCTTTACAGCACGGCTAGCCCGGTAATATACAAGAAAGGAGAAACTGGTAACTAAAAATATACGGGTACACTGGGGCTTGCAACGAACCCGACTTCAAAGAAATGGATGGCCTTCAAAGGCCACTCGCGGATGGTTACGTGCGAATTTTTTAGGATCAACGACTACGTTTGTATGATGGCGGCGCCTACCGGACAAAAATATTTTCCCACCGTTTCGTTTGCTCTAGGGGCTCGTTCGCTCTGTTTGCTTCGATCGAGTAACGATTCTACTGGGATAGTTTCTATCCCGAGAACACTCGGTTATCTCTTTGTTTTTGATTGTTACATAAATGTGCTATAACAGAATTTTTTGGATTTGGTGTATTTGATGGTTAATTTCACCGAAGATGTTAGGTTATGTCAAATTAGGTTCAATTAAAAGCTGTGTTTTCTATGAAATCGGATTCATTAATATAGTTGTTCTTTCGTCTTCTTCGTAGTAAGAAGATGAATTTTGTTTACTTCATAGTAAAAATAAGTATTGAACTAAACACCACTATTAGTATTGTCAAGAGCTAATCAACTTCCTACTGATTACCCATAATGCCCGTACAATTATACCGTATCAGCCGTACCATAAATGTCCATATTAACCAAGTTTCATCGCCATCTAATGACTTCGATATCCACGGGCTAATCCGCGTCCAAATACAGGGAGGAAACTGCACACGGGATGCAATAACGACTGTATATTCCTGTTGTCCTAAGATCAACTTGTATCACGATTACGCACATCTTGATTCATCATGAAGGTACATATGTGTAGTAAAGAAATGAGATAAGGTAAATAACCAGACTAGCCAGAGAAAGGGTATTCAGAAGATTTCAGTAATCTCTAGGTAATCAAATAACATTATTGGGCTATTTGTCTATCTCTCACTGAAGATGTATAGCTAGTGGAAACGATATAGCGTGGTCATAAATTAAAGCGTTAGGTGGCGACAGTTATCGATGTGGAGCTACCATATCTACAGCTGTATGCATGATATAGCAACGTTTTAGAATTTTCATTTGCAAAACCTTTCTATAAAATAGATCTTTGAAATATTTATTAATAAAGATGGAAATTTGGAGGAAAGAGAAATTCGAAGAATAAAAACGTCTTCTTTGGTCCGAGTTTATATTTTTATTGATAAATATTCCAAAACTTTTGAAAATTAGCGTATTAAAAAAAATTAAACTGTTTCCTAGAGAAGTTAGTCTTGCTCTTCTCCTTTAAAAGAATTCATTGTTCTCGAACCATGTCTCATAATTGAAGCATTTCATTTGCGTAGAGAAGTAGCGTAATCAAAGTTGCTCTAGTAATTCCGAGAAAGGGTGTTTTCGCGAAAGATGCGTGGTTTGGAAACGAATGTAATAGAGAGGCATGTAGATCTGGATCCAAGAGCAACGTCCCCTACATGGATATGTCGAGACTTGTGGCTGCTTGTGTCGAGCTACCGCATGGTCTATATCTGACGACGCATTATCTGCTTTACTGCCTCCAGCAAACTCGGTATTGCATCCTACTTGAGTTGTTCTCGTGACACTCCCGATACATCCACTGCTATACCTATAGTACTACTATATTCCACCTTTCTTTTAGGCGGAATCTTTACCCAAGTTTCCCTTTTCCTTTTTTTCGTCCTTTTTCTATCTAGCTCCTTTTCTAGGGTCTTTTTCTTGTCCCTTTAACAGACTATACATATATCTTTATCCTTTGCTTTGTCGCGTGGCCAGCCGCCTTTTATTTTATACCTTCCTCTGTCTCCTTTCTGTCCTTTCACCGACGTTTCAATTTTTTAGCCTCTATCGAACATTTTGCTGCCTTGAGATCCAATTTCTCTACTCTGATGTTGCTCTTTTCCTCATCTACCTTTTTCGATTTTCCTGGTCCCTTCTGTGTCACTTGTTTCTTTCAAATTCTTCTCTCTCTCTCTCTCTTTCTCTTGGGGATTACACGATGCTGCGAGAAGTATCGTTTGCTTAGACAAAGAATATCTATCCAGAGATTTCAGAAGTTTGACGTACTAAGTTGCAAGTTCAAAAGACACGTTATTGCAGAAACTGTTCAATCTGGTTTCTATAGGCTAGAATTTTCTCGAAACATATCTTTGATCGCCGGAACATAATCCTTTACTCGTAGTAGTTCAACATTGTCCAAAGTGACCTTTCAAGCTACCGAGCTTTGCTCCTCTCTTCAGGATTGGTACATGAACTCCGATTGAAATCTCAAAGCTCATATTATACAGGGTGGTTGGTAACTGGTAGTACAAGCGGAAGGGGGGCGATCCTACGTGAAAAAAGAAGTCGAAAATATAGAATAAAGATTTTTCGTTTGAGGCTTTGTTTTCGAGAAAATCAACTTTGAATTTTCGCTCGGTACGCGTGCGGTACGTTATAACGGGTCTCACTATAGATCGTTGTCTCGATGGAAAAATTAAAAAAAAAAATAAAAAAAAATTTTTGTTCTATATTTTCGACTTCTTTTTTCGCGTAGAATCACCCCCTTTCCGCTTGTACCACCAGTTACCAACCACCCTGTATATGGAAGGCCTATATTATAGGACAGTTACCTTTCACAAAAATTGTATTATTACAATTTCTGTAACAAATTAAAATTGAAAAAATTGAATTAAATTCATAGAAATTGAATCTATTACAATTTTAGAATTAAAAAATTCTTGTCGGTTGCAATTTTTACAAGAATTTTCCTATCGTTTTAGAATCTTACCCATCTTATTTATCTATTATACTCTTTAACAGTCGGAAAATCCGTAATCTATGTAGCTACATTGAACTAAATAATTATCGAACATTTTTGTATAGCTATATTTTCTATAAAAGTCAATATTACAACTATTCTACAGTAGAATATTGTAATATATCTGTTGCGTATTATCGACTAGAGAGCAAGCGGTCAGGTCAAACCGATCGGTCTTTACCTGGGTTTTTCCTGGCCTCGAGTTATTATGTTTACTGCCCTGGGAGGACCGGTCATTCGGAATTTCCTAATAAGGGAAATGGGCCTATCCGTGCCATAAACGGACGGCCAACTAAAATTCCGAACAATATCTATATATCAGAGATGAAAGGACACCGGAGCCTTCCCTCTGGAACTTCGGGAAAATTGTAATTAAAGTTTACAGTCGTAATTAAACAATTAAAGTCATTCTTTCTTGCGATCTCATCGACGAAGAGAGTAGCGCCTTACGATCTGTGAGTATTACACGTTTGAGTTAGTAAATCAATCAAATTCGAAGATGGTATCCCACTGGGGGTAGCCATCCACATGTTATATTACTAAATCACTAAGCTATAATATTTTACCAAATGTCCTACTGGACAAATTGTAAAATGTAAATAAATAAATAAAAAAAAAAAAACGTTTGAGTTAGAGCAAGTATATCTATCATCCCGTTGACCATGGATTCGTTATCGAACCTAAGACCAACGTCACTAGCATCGCAAGTGCTCAACCACCGCTGTTGATTGTCGAATCGGTAGTGTTCATACTCGTAGTACCAGGCCGTATCTTCGTTATAACACAACGATGGTCAATTCCAAGGGAGGTCTATCAAACGCCCACAACCCTATTCCTGACTCTTCTCCGACATATATTAAAAAAATAGATATAGAAAATGTTTGTATGATAAAATTTTCTATAAAAATAATGTGTAATTACAACTAAAAATAAGAATCACAATCTCCAAAAAAATGCTTTATAGCCCCGTTGAAAATCGCGACAAGTTGAGAACCCGGATTATAGAATAAACTGTTTCCCCTAAAGTGCATTAGTTTTTCCATTTCCATTTGCATAGAAGGCGCGTTGCTCGTCCTCAACGTTGACACACGATTAAGGATTGCCTTCTGTATATCACCAGCGTGTCTGCCACTCTCTAACTCCCATAAACTCGATTCCCGTTACTTCGGCCGATTCGGTTGCACCCTGGATACCGGAAAAGTGTCTCGTCCGAAGTCGGAAAGCGATGACGGCCGCGCATCGCGTCGCAACACGACAATAGCTCCGATGAGCAACTTCGACAAAGGGAAACGCGCATTTATTGTCTCATTGTCTTCGTCTCCACTTCGTTGCTCTCGATAATTTTGTCAATTTCATCCAGCCCCTAGACGTTTCGGCCATTGCACGGTTTCCACCGACGAAAAATCAATTCGGACGCTAAGTAGTCCCAGTCGAGATTCTTTGCAATATTTACGATATATTTGAATTGTATTCTGGTATTTTACTAGTTCAAATATATAAAATGTAGATATATTGCTCAGGGAAGTTGAACTTTCTACTCTCATTATTAAAATGTTAATTTGTGTAGATATGAATTCGTGTGTCCCATTTTTAATTAATTCGAATATGTAAATATCAATATTATCAGAATTACTAAAAGACAAAGGTCAAAGGTGAGAATATTATTGACGAAGGTGGTTCTTGTTTGTTTTTACGGAATTTCCTTGGAAAAGGGAGAAATATTGATATGAGATATTGCTCGTTTATTATGGAATTAAATATCCAAAGATAATTCCGTCAATTAATCGGATGTTCGTAAAAAAGATGTAAATATTGCTCTATATAGCAAGCTACTTGAATGGAAACAAAATTAAATTTAAAGTCCTAATAAATATATTGCGAATGTTTATGCATTTCCATATTTTCATAAATATAACTAAAGACTTGGATGCAAATAAGAAATTTGTTCCATTCATTCACTAAATATTATAAAAAGTACTTCGTTTTGGATATTCTTGTTTATTGTATGCATTCTGCGGATCTTTGCACTTATAAATTTCCCCAAAATGTATAAACAACCGCAGTTTACTAATTAATATCTAAATGTATCTTATGACCCAACATGTTCGATTAGACTAATCGAAATCGATTAAGTCCTACACGGTATTATAGTTTCGAATACTTGTAAGACATCTGAATATTAAATTACAAGAGCTGACAGCCTTGATTCATCAACAAATATGTAACTCCTTGTCAGTTGAACGATGTTTTTCAATTGCACGTGTTTGTGTCGTTAATTTAATTGGACTTCAGGAGCGGTTCCCGTTTCGTTCATCCCCACCGCTTACCTAACCTCACTCGCTCGGTTTCTATTTCCTTTATTGCGCTTACGTATGCAACATTTCCAAATCAGGAGTGCTGCCAAGTGGGACGTGGCACATTTCCTGCTTTACCCTGTGCTGGTTACTATTTTCAGGGTTTTTTTGCTCTTCTTTTTTTCAACAGGAGTCAATGACTTCGCGAATGCACGAACCTGTGTGTGTTTACGTCAAAATCTGCATCGCTCAGGAATTGGTAGGAAGTTTTGACAAAGAGAACGATTCCAGCGTTATCGCTGTACGTTGATGGAGGATATCCAAATATAGTACTGGTTATCGCCTTAATTTAGAACTATGCCCGCGTGCATGCAAACGCGTGTATCATACGCAACGATCACCCGTTTGATTACAATTTAGCTCACAGCCGGCAATATTTCGCAACTTTGTTGAAATTGGATTAAGGAACGTGCCGGATAATAAATAAATTGTTCTCGTGGCCGAGGCAAATTGCAAATAATCGTGATATGAATTCCTTGCTAACCTCAAAATGTTGAAGTTTCTTATTTTTGTAGAGCATACATAACGTTCAAGAAATATCAAATTTATATCGACATTTACGATTTACAATAGTTTATAAAAGTATACGACTAATTATTGAAAATACTTTTATGAATATATGTATTATGTGTGTGTTATACAGAATTTGGAAGTTCCATTTTTAACTTCATTTCTATATTAAATGTTAAAATACTTTAAACTACTATAACTAGTAAACTATAGTAAAATGCTATATGTATATCTTCAATGTTTGATATATGTGGATATATATTTAATATTAAAATGTTATAGATTAATTTGAATATTCCATATTCAAAACACCCGATACATTTTTTCTAATCTAATGAAAATTTTAGTGCAATTGTTGGTGAATACTCATTCCTATGAAGACATTCCATTCTAAAGGGAGCTGAGTCTCGCATGTTTTCAAGCTTCCTTTTCAATTTTCGAATGTGAATGCGTATATGTTATGTACACAGTATACAGTACACAGGTCTCTGTCATCGAACGTGACACAATGGCCATCGATGAGACGAGTCTCGACAAAGGTAAAAGTTGCTGTATTGTCTCTCGGCTTCCACGATATCCACTGGAGTGTACCGATAATTTTGTCAATTCCGACTGGTGGCAACGCCGCTTTTTCTTCTTTCTGGATACAAGACAAATAGTAACGGTTTTCAATTACCTTTCACAGCACAGGTTTTTTTTATTGTTAGACGCCTGGTAGATTTTAACCTGCCACAGGGGTTGTTGGCACTTTTAACCTTTACTCTTCATGAAAATCAATTACTTTTTTAACTTTTTTTGTATTTGTTTGTTTTCACAGTAACTTTTTATACTCTTTTTCCTTTTTCTATTTTCTACTTTTTATTCGTACCGTGCACCGGAGATCAATTTGACAGTCATTGGAATAGTTTTGACGTTAAGTGTCCTTTACAATAATAAAATGTGTTCACCGATTGTAAGATATATCCACTCAATCGGACATTAACATTTTTGTTAAAAATATTTTTTTATTGGGAATATAATATACAATATAAATATATACAATATAATATACAATATAAATAAAGAATTTTCGATATTTGAGATAATCAATATAATGGATACGTATAAAGGATCACTGCACGTATTGAATATATTAAATACTCAAAGTAACAGAAGAATTAATATTCACGGATAATTCAGACAAGCAGATCTTTGCGTTCTTGTAACCTTTAATAGGTGATTCTTCTAGACATATGTGAGATAAATTCGAATCTGCAAACCATTTTTTCCTAAAATCTACAATTTTCGAAAATATCATCTAAGCATTTACATATGTTTAAATAATGATCGAAGTGAAAAGGACACCTAAAACACGCTATTTTTTGCTTATATTATTCAGTTTATTTCAAAAACTAAAAATCTGGAAGATAATTTAACCATAGCACGCAATAGAGTAGGCATTTCTGTTCAGGAAAGCATAAAAAAAAGTAAAAAATCGTGTTTGGTTTCCAATATAAAAGCGAAACAGTAACAAAACACATGGCAGTGACAGTGATACTCAATGTTGGCGGTTCCCTCGTCTGCCGCTCGGCGTAATAGAACCGCTAAACGCGCGCGGCTGTTATCCTCCAGTATTGAGTACCATTATCGTTGCTGCGTGTTTTGCCAAAGTTTTTCGCTTTTATATTGGAAACAAACCATGATTTTTCAGCTTTTCTCGATGCTTTTCTTAGCATGAACGTCTGCTACATCACATGCTATAGTTAAATTTTCTTTTAGGCTTTTAGTTTTTGAAATAAATTGAAAAATGTAAGGCACGTCCACAGAATTGTTTCGTCTCAATTGCAACTCACTAGCTGCTGATGTAGAAGCACAAAACATCTCCGAAATTGAAAATTTGCAATTATGTTAAAAATTATTTTTTTTTTTAAACTGTGGGTTCTCGGTAAAAACATTTTGCAGGTTTGTGTTTACCTCTCTGCGGTCTATAGAAATCGCCTATTGAAGGTTGCAAAATTAAATACGTGTTGAACAGTGTTATCAGCGACGAAATCGATAGTGAATATTCGATGCAATTATATTCCCCTTTATATTTCTACTATATAACGTCACTTTATAAACTTTCCAGTAATGATCAAAGCTACGAAAGACTGTAATTAAGACCAAACTACAAACAAGGTGAACATACACGTATGCTTTACACTCCTTCATCAAAGCTTTCATTCATTTGAATCTCTCCTAACCTGTTACGTCTTCGAAATTTCTTAAGACATATACAACGTGTATAAGTACAAAGATCTGGAAATTAGTAAACGAGCTTCAAAGAGTTCGTATGGTAGCTGTTCCGTGCAACATGCCGCCTCTTGTTATCTTTCAGGACATTTTCAAAGAATCTGTTAATCCGAGCTTCCATCATGGCGGAAAGAACGCATCGTGTTCCAATGTGTGAACTCCTATACAACATACACATAAGTACTTTCCTCTTCCACGAGATTCCTCCAACACGAGTTTTTACCTTCCTTTGTCACCTTCGTGTGTCTGTTCATTTTCTCAACATCGCGTCGGTTCTATCTGGCACGCCTCTGTAAACAAAAGCAAAGCCGCATTGCTGGGCTCCACGATGCACACAGAGCGAGAGAAAGAAGAAGGAAGGATACGGCGAGGGTGGTCTGGAAGGGGGTAGGGATCTTTTAAAAATAGCTTTCTCCACAAGAAAGCCTCGAGTGGGTTTCTCTAATTAAACAGAATTTCCTTGGTTAACCACGCCGACAAGTGTCGCCAGGACTCTCTCTCCCTCTTGTTGCACTGAATCTATACTCGCGCCACTGTCACTGCGGCTAATTATGCAGCTTAGTGACTTTTCTCAATTTTCACTATTTTATTTCAGTTTTTCTTTTTTTTCCAAAGGTTTATTGTATTACTAGACAGTGGACTTTTATATAGATTCATATTTTTATGAACACATTTAAAGAAATAGAACTCAATTAGAAATCTGTTTCACCTCCTTAGAATTACAACGAGCAATTTGTAAATTTTATATATTCTTATAAGTTACATTTTGTAAATTTTTGCGTATGTAAATTCTATTTTTGATAAATTTTGGTTGGATTAAGCTGAAAACGCATTAGGTTAAAAAGCTTTCTCCTTCTTATAATTACCTCACTGAAGTTTCTATCTTTATTTTTCCTTTCTCCAACCCCTTTTTTCCTTCCTCTCTTTTAATCTACTGGTCACGCCAAATATGCAGAGCGGACTGCTCGAAATTTCCAACGTCTGATTTTCGTCGATAATATCGTCTCCAAAAGGGAAATGGATCAAACGAATGTTACGTGTTATCAAAGGGAATATAAATTTGATCGAATAAAATCGTTCCAGCGGAGACGTACGAAGTAGCGTCGAACGTATTACATGCACATAGGTTAGGGTAGCCTTTTGTTGGTTCTACGTCGATGAAACTAACAATATGTATCTGTTACGCCACGAGGCTTACCACAGGCTGTATTTTCTAATCGTCGCTCGCGGTCCTACAACGTCGCAGGCAAACCGTCTTATCTGCCCGTCGGATCATATACAATGTATCGACGAGAGCATAGTTGTCGCCAAGCAGCGAGCTCTAGAAACGTCGATTTTTGACCGTTACGTTTTCGCACACAAGAAGAGGCATACGTGATCATAGGCGCGAGCGGTGGCGTGACCCGAGCATAGTGGGGGTCGTCTTCCAAATGAGACAAAGGAATAATCGAAGGGCGTTCAGTTCCTTCTGACGAGTCAAACGTGACACTTCGACAAATCTGACGAGCAAACGAATTTATCTAGAGATATCGCAAAGTCGAGTCAAATTTCTGTAACGTATTCATCATATTATTGTAAAATATATTATTCTATGTTAACCTGTTAATACAGTGTTACATTCATTAAACCACCTCTGTTATCTTAACCGAAACAGGGGAACGACTATTTCGTGGCGTCGATTAACATAATCGTAGTGAGAATTTACGCCTCTCGCTGACGCGTTTTCCTAGCGACCGCGTCTCTCCGCGAACGGTCGTAACAGTATCTGTCTGCTCGTAACGTATTTAAGAAAGCAAGTTCGTACAAAGTGCGATTTCCTCGCTAGGTATAACTAGACTTAGAGGAGAAGCTTATCTCCGTTACGACCCAAAAACCGTTTTAGATACATGATAACTCATTTTAGTAATAATATTCGGTTCGTGTTATGAACTGAGAGGTTTACAATAGTTCCAAGTTCCTTCAATTTTTTTTTTTTTTAAATGTTTATTAAACCGAAGATACAATTTTAAATACATTTTAGTATTCACAATAAACGGTGAATTTTTGTAATGATGTTTTAGGCAAAGGTACCGATACACAACGGTACGACGTAGCCATGCTATATGTGTAGGCGCTTTACATTTTTCGTGTTTAATATAATTTTTGGGTTTCAGCCGCTGGGGGAGCGGAGCTTCTATGTGATTTTGTCAAGTTCCTTCAATTGGTCAAGTTAATTTGACATCTGATATTTTTTTGGCAGAAGTTATATATTTATGTTTAATATAACATTTTCCTTCAGAAATAGCAATATCGTGTGAATGTAAATCAAATGGCAATTTCGAATGACGTACTTCGCGCAGTTAAATGTTTTTTTTCCATTGTCAGAATTCACTGTAGAAATTTCATCTTCAGCTCTACTTCTTTTTTGTCTTGGCTTTTTCTTAATCGCGAGCATCGTGTACGTTGGTTGCTGGTGGATTTTTCCTCTGTCGTTTCTGTGACTGTTTTCCATGTTTTTATTTCGTTAGTGCTTTATAATTGAAGAAAAAAGCGCTTCCCAAGTAATAAGGGCGGAATCTCTAAAACGTAGCTTTCTTACGGTTCTGCTATAGAAAAAGCTCGAGTGGACTTCCGTAATTAAAGAGAATTTTCCGAGTGACATGTCAAATTAACTTAACGACTTTCGTACTCTGTTACGCTGGGGTTTTAACGATTTCGAATTCCCCTCCCCCATTTCATCCTTTCTTTTTAGCTCTCCTATATATATATATACACATACATACACTCTTGTTACGTTCCACCGCGTGGTCTACTGATTTCAAAGATTTCAGAGTGTGATGTATGTTTGTTAGCTGGTAGGCATTTAATTTTCGCTAAACTAACAAGGATATGTTTGAAATTGTGCATATACAGGCGCGAAAAGAATTTTTCTGTAAACGAACATCGTTATTATTTGATATTTGTCAAAGTGGAGATTAAAGAAAATGTTTCTCCATTTTGTTGATAAATAAATAAAAAACAGTACAATATAATTGCAGGATTTTTCAACAAATTGCAAACGCGTATTTCGAATGCAATATATATATAAAGCATATTAATAAAGCGCGTTAATTAAATTATTCCCAGCAAACGCAACAGTTAGAGAATCCGATTCATTGTAGCTTATTACTGCAAGTATTATTGTTGAAACGCACTGTGTTCAAAATCGCAGTAGGTAATGTATGCCTGTGTTAATGTAAACAATTTTATTGCTCATGGCACACAGTGTATTGGAGGAAAAGAGACTAATTACGTTTCGTAACAGAGAGATTACAAAAATTTGATGGCACTCCAAAGCACTTAAAAATGATCAGTGTCTGATCACTGCTATCTTGTGTTTTGCCTTACAATCGATCTTTTCATATATTCTTATATTACTTTATATTCTTCTCCTGTGGCGCTTTTCATTGTTCAGATAAATCCTTCAAAAATAGAGTTTTCGCTTCATCAAAATTTTTACCATGACATTTATCGAAAAATTAAATTAAACCTACAAAAATGTTGTAAAATCGCTTTAAGTCTCATACATAAAAATAATCTATGAATAGAAGTATCTGTTGCACCAATGCAAGATGGCGAATAACTTAGCAGCAGCCACCCGCTATACATCTCTTCGATTTATCTTTCTATTCGAAATTGATTTTTCAACGGACATGTCACAGAGAATGCAGAGTTACGCTGCTTACCCCCTATACCCATGGATGCTTGCAGATCCTGAAAGCTTGAGATTCGCCAAATTCCATAGTTTACAGTCGAATGACGAGGACAACTTCCATTCTCCACCTAGAGACGTATAATACCATTCCCAACCTCGCAACCGGCAAACTCTGAAAATAAACGTGTCGACTCAACTTTCATGGAAATAGTCTTTATTGTTATAAACTTATATATGCATCTATTATATTTGCACATACATATATCTCTGGAAATATGTAATGGAAAAATATAAGAAAAATTTTGGATATCATATTTTTCTATTCATGGCTAAAGCATTAAAGGTGAGAATATATGGTAGAGCGATATCTCGACCAGTTTCCTGTGCAGCGTCGTTGCTCAGGTCGATGGTATTCGATATCAGTCGTTGCTGTTGGTTCCATAGAAATGGATATTATAACTGATTCCGTTCCCCTCTTCATCCTTACAACGCGCAGGGAGGGAAAGGAAATCAACAATACAGTTCCTCGTTAAAAGGAGCGTTTTTATGTATGGTAGTTTATCGACTCGCGCACCCGATTGCTATCTTTGCCAGTCATAAAAACATGCTTCTTTTTATCATTTTCTTATACGTACTTCAATTCTACAAATAATAACTCTTATTAATATTTAAACACATATTTTTTCTCCCTTTTTCACTGTATGCTATACGTTCATGTCTTGAACATTTCTTGAAAATTCAAACGTAGAAAAGTCAATGTCGTGTATATATGTGTAAACAGCAAAGAGCCAAATAAATCCTGAACATACATTTTTAACCTTTTCGACCTCCCTGAAACGCGCTGCCATCGTAGGATTGAAAAGTTTACCTTAGAGGTAAACAGAAAACCCCCTCATGAGGTCCTATTGTGAGAATTCCCTTCTCAAGAAAAGAACACGTGGACGACAGGCGATTAGTTATCGTCAAAACACATGTCGAGGGTTATTCGTGGTTGGAGAGATCGCCCTGTTACTTTTTCACGATAGAGATTATTTCGTGAGCCGACATATGTCCCCCGGACATATGACATCAAGATACTCCCCCCAGAGTTCTTTCAACTCAGAAGGTTCTTTCGATGTTTCAGGGTGATGTCATGCTCATAAAATTTACCCTAAGGACTCCTTCAATTGTCGTAGTTATAATAACTGTTTACAGACAGCGTTGCTACTACTGTTCGTGCAATAATTTCAGTTTACGGTTATCAGGGAGATACCTGATTTATTTTAATTGTATGGAGCATATATGCGGTGACTCGCGAAAGTATGTGAACATTTACCATAAAAAATGTTTATGTATAGATTGTATACGTTAATTAATTAATTTGATTATACTGATAAAATTTGAAACCATTAAATGTATTATGTCTAAGTTACATGATATTTATCGCAAACATATATTTAGTAAAAAATTAGTTTACTGCATGAATAACCATTTTAAGCATATAAAAAGTGTTAAGAATTGCCCCACATACTGAGCACATATTGAGGTTTATTAATATAATGTATAATTGATTGTTCAGATAATTTTAGCCCCTATGCATTGTATTCGTAATAAATATTTTCTAACTTTTATGTACATTGTATATTCGGAGGTTTCTAGAAGTGCTCAGGTATCTTTTCCAGCCACTGTACGTTTTGCCAGTTTCTTTATAAAAAGACAGGATCGTAATGTTTCGTCTAGTTCATAAAATTCTCCTCGTCTTCGGATTTCAGCCTTGTTCTTTTTTACTGTTTGGAATATAAATACGTATATATAGCCAGTGGTATTGTGACTAACTCAATATGCCGCTTCACGCGAAGGCCATTACGCATAAATACAGTTTCTGAATTACGATCACTTATTATTATTATTATTATCGCGATGATTGCAGATGACGCCCATTGTATGAATAATTAGTAATACATATTCTTGGACGGTAATTCCATCTCGTAAATAACATGGACTACTAAGCAGTGTAACGCGATACTAGAAACTTTCTTCATCGATGTCGCCACAACAATAGGCTGTAGGAATGCTAGAAGTTGCGGTTTTTGTTGCATGCGATCGCAGACTTTGTTAAGCCCTGTTTACAAACAACCTATCGACATGTTATTACGCAGGGTTGCGGTTTCATAGTCTCGTTCTTTTTTCGCCGGTGTCCAACCCTCGATTTAATCAACCGAATAACACACGAGAGGAGAAAGTATACGACACGTAGCTCGTTTTAAAGTTAAAATGGAAAGTCACTGGATTATATAAGAAATTCTGAATTATTCATGACTGAAATTGAACGATACGGATTTGTTCCATTCTATTGGGCATGCGACACAAAAAGTATTTATTGAAATTCTTTCATCTTATTATTCGATGAAAGTTCCTTAGCTTTTCTGTCGTGCTCGCCACAGTATCAAGGTTGTAATATCACAAATATAAGGTTTTTGCGAAGACGAACTGCTCGATCGGCTCGTTAGTCTTCTTACTCGATGAAACGGCTAACAATAGTGATGTGACCAGATATTGTAACGACACCTTACATTGATCTTCGCAATGTCGATACATCTACTACGAAGAAAATGTTCGTGTCACGTTTGACAACAGATGAAAACAACAAAGTTACTCGGACAAACGAAATTGTTATCTTATCAATCTTTATGAAAAGATACGTTTATAGCTAGTACATCTTTGACGTCTAATCAAATACGTATTGCTTTATTCGATTTGGTTGGGTATATTTAAGGTATTAGATCTTTATAATATTTAGAATGAACATTATCTATTCAGGTCAATTGAAATTCAATGTGAACAAAGTCCAAATTTATCCCTATTGTATTCCATTTTCTCTTCAAAGAAATGTTTGACAGTTGTGTATTCACACTGTGACAGACTAAAGAGTCGAATTTGAAATGGAGAGCACGAGGATGCAGTAACAAGTTTTCCGGTGGCTTTGTCCTCGTCTTGAATTTTGTTCCCGAAACAGCCGGTTTGGGAGCCACTGTTTCGCACAGGATCAATTTCAAGAGATCTCTTTGAAGACGTACTCAAAGCGTTGCATATTATGCGCTTCTAACCGTACATCGTTCAAACGCGTGTGATGCAAGGAAGGACCTTGAAACAATGATTTATGCGTATCGTCATGTGCACCCTTTACCAAATCAATCTGCAGCTTCCGTGGCCGGGATCGGTCAGGGCCGTCGTACAGTGTTGCAATTTTGTCGCGCCACCACACGTCGTTCCGCATATTTATGAACCTCCATTGAAAATGCACCTCCTTTTCTCACAAAAATTTAGTAGACCAGCCAACATTTTTACATATTATGCACACGTATATATTGTAGGATGGATTTAAAAAGATTAAAAATTTAATTCCACTAAAATTTCGTCTCGTTAAAGCGTCAGATGTTATAATAGAGGTTAACGAACGTTAAATGAACAGATGCAAATATTCTTAACCTCAAAATAAGATAGTGATATTTTGTCTCGACTGTTATCGAACGTTCATTTATAATAATGATCTGCATCTTCATATGTATAATGTCTGTGAAAATTTGACAATAGAAGACAAAGCATTCCACGAGATACACAAAGTGGTAATTAATCTCGAAAATTAATTCAACGAACAATTATCGTGGTGAGAGATATGTATTGAAAATAGCACGCTCAGTACGCCATATGTTCTTCGGAATAGATTAAATTTCCCGGATGATCACGTCGCTTCGAAATTATAATTATGGTTTATTCAATATTCTGCACTAACGTTTAATCGCGTATCGGAATAGCCTGAAAGTGATTCTGTATGTAACATTAATTAGAAACATAATTTGAGGAATGTTGTTCTTTTGCGTTGTATTATTCGAGCGTTACAATCTATTGAATGTAATACCACTTGCTAAATTTTAAGTAATTAATAAGATCAAAAAACTTAGTTGATTTTATAAAATTTTTATGAAATACAAATACTCAGAGAGGACACTCCGAAAGGCGTGTCGTACGTTCGTAATCTGGGTATATTCCATCTGCTATAGTCCTGCCATCGTTCGTTTCTACGAAGTTTAATACCATATACGTAGCTAATTCATTTTCCGTCTTCCTTTTACCACAATCTTTGCCCTCTCCACTTTTGTCTCTGACCAGCTTTTGCTTTATTTAGTGAATATGTTCCCTTTAACTTCGTGCACACTTTATTTCGCTTACTAATGAGCTTTTTACCACTTGATCCTCTTAATTGTGTATACATTATATATATATTATTACATGTAATTCCTTAAATCACTACTTTTGCCTCTTTTATTTCCATTTATTGCCTTCGCGCATCTTTTCCCTCTTTTTCTATATTTTTCTTTTCTTCAATTACTTTTCTAATTTTCAATTTACTCCTTCTTTCTGTTCTCTTCTTTACTCTATTTTTCGTCTCTTCCAATTCTTTTCCCAGAAATTCGCACACATGTTTTCCATTTCTTGTCATTTTTCGCTCAGTCACTCCATTTTCATCAAAGTTCCATTTTAGTCCCTTTATAATTCTTCAACTTTTAAATCCTTTTCTCTCCTCCTTTTGACAAACTATTTTACTCATTTTCTTTCGTTTCTTTTTTGGTTTCCCCCCGTTCCCGTTTCTTTCGATTTTTCTTCATGTGTTCCCGATTTTTACCCCCTCCCCCTCTTTTCTTCTCGTTCTTCTGCTGCTCCCCTCTCTTCCGTACTCTTTCCAGCGATTCCTTTTTTCTCTCACCAGTGGCTGTTCTTTTCACCCCATAAGAATGCAGCCTGTGCGAAATGGCACCGCTACGAACACGATTCGCGGAACTGCAGCTGCCGTTCATTAACGCGCGGTTATTAAACTTTTCGCCGCTGGTTTCGGTCCGATTTGTGCTATTCTCTTATGCCTACCTCCCTCGTTAAAATTCATTCTTCCAGGCATTCAACATTCACAGCTATTTTCGTGTTAATCCTCTCTTCTGTTGGGATTCCGAACGAACTTCAATTCGACATTCTGTTCTTATGTGTTGAAATGTTGTTACATCGCCTTTTATGGAATTTACTCAATACGAGCGGAATTAATTATTAGAATACTTCCAATGTCGTGTAGGAAGTTTAAAAATTATTGTACTAAAGTTAATTGTAGTGTGTGAAGGAAATTTGGTTTAGGAAATGTTGACTTTGTATTTACAACTGCTATTTACAATTTACAATTGCTTTTCGCGTTTTAAAAAGACTCAGTTTTTTTTACGTTATATAATTCTTAGTTATTAAAGTTATCACTATCAATAATTTATTATGAGAAGAATGTCTTTAATAAAGCTAGACAATTTCTATATAGATAATTTTGAAAAAATTTATTTTAAAAGTGCAGATTTATGTTTGGAAGTTTAATAATTTACAGGAGGATACATAAAACTGAACACTGTAATTTTTCTTCGGCTTATAACCTGTTTGATATATAGCGCCGCGAATATTATATCGTGCAATATCATTTTCCGTGAGTAATATTGCTAAAAACGGAAATTTTATTGTACCTTAGTACCGTAAAATTAGTGGTTGAAAAACGAAGTTCGTACGAAATTTATGCTTCATAAATCGTACACACCTGACAGGGTTCCGTAACATTAATTTTAATGAGGCATTGCTGCTTTGTCATACGCTGACGTAATTATTAACCTACAAAGAGTATATAATAAAAAACTATTAATAGAATTTGAAAAAAAGGTACGACTATCTGGTGCAGTATTTGTTTAAATTCAAGTAAAAACTATGGATATAAGCTTTCAAAACGAAGAGTGAAAAACGAGGTGAAGGAACCAGCTTAATTATAAATTTAAAAAGTTGGAAGCTAGTTTCTCGTTTGTAACGCCTCGTTAACGAAGACAGTTGCTTCTTAAGATTAATTAACATCCCTCTCGTCGAAACGAGGTTATAATACGTCGGGCCGCGAGTTCTGCCGACATTAAAAAATCATTGCTCCCTTCCCCGTCATTCCATGACCTCTTTTTTCTTTCAGTCTGCGATGTCTCCCACGTTTCGATAATAATTAAACCAATCTGTACGAACAAAATGCTAGTAGTGCCTGATCAACTGAACTTTAGCTGAGCCATTAGTATCTGTATTAACTGCTGCCGAACGTGAATCCACTTATACGAACGTCTAACAATGAGTTATAAAGAGTAGCAGCACGCGTTATGTGATTCTCATGCCTCGCAGTCGATACAAGTTTGCAACATCATTATGTATTTAAGAGCAAATGTTTCATTGAATTCTCTGATATGAACATGAACTTCTATTAACCGAGCGAAAAATCATGGTTGGTTAGGGAAGATATAGGTAGATTCCTATTATATGAACGACCTGGTTATATGAACTAACTTGTCCCCCGACAGGCTATCAGAACACTCGTACCCGCTTGCAATGTCATAAGAGATTGACGAACATCCGTCGCAATTTCTATTGAACTTCGGTTGCCATCGAGTAAATTCCTCCATTTCGTTGGGAAGAAATGTGTGGCGTAGTATTTTAATCACTTTATCATTGTATTATGAAATTGTCGTACTATCATAACCTTCGACTTTGTTGTTAAAAAATGACATACGTTTCATAAATACTATAAATGATCAATATTTGAATCAATATTTGAAATTTATGTGAAGAAAAAGATAAAAAGCTGTTCAAGAATTATTATATTGAATATAGTATAATCAATAAGAATAAAGAAATTTATACGAAGAATATCAAATGTGTACACTTGGTGGAAAAGTGGAACATATATGGTGGAATATGGCTATATATATATATATATGTATATATATATGTATATATATATATATATATATAGCCATAGAATTAATCAGGCTCGAAAATATACATATTTTATTTTATACATTATATAATATTTTAGAATGAAGTAAACAAGAATATTTTATAGACTACCATCGTAAACAAAATTGAAGGTGTTCCCACTTTAAGGTCTCTTTAAATTGATGAAGGTATCTATATGCGTACAAGACGTATACGATCCTAAAAAGATCAATCGATGTGCCTTGATAATGCTTTAATTTACAATCTCACTACATCCAATACTCCTATCAAGAGTATGTACATATTTAATATATTATATAGAGGAAAAAGCAACTGTGTATATAAGGATGAAAGATAAAATCGAGCTTTTGAAATGGAAATATAATCCATCCTTGTTCCATGGAAATAGAGTTTGTTCAAGACAATGAACACCAGAAACGGTAGTTTTATGCGGGTACCACGGAGTATTAATTTACTTCCAACGAGAAATGCGTGCGACGAATATCCTCAGTAAAACCATCACAATTTCCATAGCGATATTAGCGCTCTCTGTTTACTAATCACTAATTATATGTAGCCGCTCATTCCGCGAAAATTGAATCCACGGTTCAAAGTTAGTCACCGAGTAACAATTACTATTTTTCATGCAATATTTTTTAGCGGAGCTCATTAGTGAAAATGATCCAACGTTAATTGTACAACGTGTAGCGATAAAAATTTGCATAGTATTTCTCCTTTTCTGGCTCCTCCCTCCTTCTTTCCTCTTCACAACCTAACCTATCCTACTTTACTCTCTCAATCTCCAGTTTTAGTAACAGTTAGCTAATAGTTGAATCTATATCGTTCGACATTCTGGTCTTTGTTTCTTTTAGGAAATTAATTGAGACGTGGCATTCATTACCGGGAGACATTTGATCGTCACGACTCGAGCTGTTCTGTATTCATAATTTCTTTTTTATGGAATACCGAAGAATATACATTTTTCTTTCTAACTTTCTCGTTGTTTATTAATTGCGTTTTTTTCCGTACATGTTTATGATATACATACGTACTGATATAAGTACAACAAAAGATATTAATTCACTTAATTGGTACTTTTAGGTTATGGATGACCCATAGATTCTTGGGTTAAATTATTCAATTTATAGTTATTCAAGTGAGGGTAGGTCCTCTTACATGGTAATTAAAAACTAATTGAGTAAAAATTAAAATTAAATAAACTAGTCAGTTGAGGATAAAGATGGTCCATTTTAGAGAATCGCTCTATCTTCTTTTCTAGGTTACCTTTATTTATCGTCTTTATCTATATTTTATCTGTAATGCACCCTTGCTACAAACTTATCACTCATAATTTGATAACTCAGGTTATCATTTGATGAGCAAATTTCTTTTGGGTTACAAACTAAAAATTACAGAAACGACGTCCTATTCTATTTTACGAGTATTATTCTTATTAGTAATAAATTGAAATAGAAAAATATTCAAAGACAATTGTTTCCACTTTTTGAGAAACTAATATATTTGAGCTATGTCACAAAGCGAAGGCAAAGAGTAATCAATTTGTTACTTCTAGACGTATTGGTTGAAATAGGTGTTTTCAACTTTCGTAAACCGTTCGTTGCCGATACGCACGATGAAAAGGGAAAATTATATAGGAATACATAGTGTCCCAGTTTTATCGCTTTTTAAAACGCGATACCATGAATATTTTATCGACGATACCGGTGAACTGTTACGTTCAAAATTAACTTTCCCCCGGTAAAATAAAGGCAAGGCCGCCAGTGCGTGTAAGCCGGTTATGTATTCGACGTTTATTGTCCGAACAATTTCGATTGATTGCACCGCAAAGTAGCTTCGTAATGAGATAAACATATCATTGTTTCATTGGCATTGATTGTCGAAATCGTTGACACAAATGGACAAGATTTCAGTAATTGCGGTGCAAATGTAAGAGACAAACGAACGTTTCCTCCTGTGGAAGGGTGACGAATTGCTTTTGGTATAATTTTCTCGCCCCCGCACTTCCCTATTAATTAACCTGACGATTTAACTCGTCCATGCATCTGTGTCAAACATCGGTTTACATACAGAGCGAGACACGTAAAATACGAGGACCAAAATATTTTTGTGAATATTAAAGATACAAACCTAGAAATTTTAATCAAAATAAAAATAAAATGAAAAAAGCAATTATTCGATTTAATTTGTTTTTTGTGTATGAAAATATCAATCAGGTTTCAAGCTCACTTACCTGCTTTTTTTGAAATAGAACAGCATGTTTTAATCGGTTACATTTACTGAAAGCGTCTAACAAATACTTCATCTAATATTTTATATTATAAGGCACATATGCAAATGAGGTTACAGGTTGATAATAAAATAACTATAAAATGAAAGTAGCAAAGAGCCTTCTATCTTTACTAATCGAATAGTGTTTTATCTTAGTAATCTTCGTTGTTATGTTGAGCCTCTGTGTCAAACATATAATTGTAACTTGTAAGCTCGGATTAAACATTTTTATTGCTGTATCTTCTTAAGACGTCATTAGAGGGTTAACATCTCCATTTCATCCTAACAATTAAATCTCTAAAAAGTATTTAGTGATCTTGACGAAAACTTTCACGAATTAAAAAATACAAAGTAAACCAAACGATTAAGTCCCTAAAACATTCGATACGGACAACGTTTATTGAGAAATTCAAATGTTATGCTTTGCGTATCTCAGCCTGTACATGTACATGGTCAAGCATGTAATTATTCTACGCAATAAACTGGCATTTGTTGACGTGTAAAGCCATCGCCCTCCTCCGTATTTAATCGAATATTAAGACAGAAAACATTCGACGTTTATTTAACCGGTTCATTTAGTCCGGTTCTTCCGGTACAACGGCGCCCCGTTGATTTCAATAATTACGAGGAGAAGCCATTGAGGCTTGCAGCTTTGGCAATTAGTACTTTCCATGTTGTCGTGCGATTACAAAATTTACGAGGGACAAATGGGCGAAACTTTCCGACGATATGCAAACTACGGCCTTGTTTGACCCATGTTTTTAGACATAAGTTATCGCTTGAAATAAAACGAGCAATTATCTTGTCAATAACAACGAAAGTTCCTGTAAAATAAAACATTGTTATTCGTTAGAATATTGTTCACACGTTGTCGGCCAATCATAATTATGCTCGTGCATCAATTTGTGCCATTATTATTAAAATATGTAATTCATGTTATACGTATAAGTAGTTATTACAGTATTATCTAAATTGTTGCGTAGTATCTTATTGAAATAAGCAAAGATCTTTTAACGTTTTATGTTTTCTTCTATTTGGGGAAAATATAAATATTCTGTTTGTTACGTATAACTTATAATACAACTTACAACGTACAAAATACTATGTTTTATGCAAAATTATTGGAATTCATTTACTCCGAAAATATCTATGTAAAAAGATAGTAAACACGTATGAAGCTTATAAAAATGTATGCAATTACAATATTGTTTTAACAAATGGATTCGATCTGATTCACAAACGAAAGAAAAACTATGACTCGTGGTTTGATGTCTGCGAGAAACTTGTGATAGTAAAAACATTAGTTGTTCCCATACGGGGTTCCAATCTCGCGGCAGTAGCGCGAACGAATTGACCCGTAAATTTTGAACGTGCCATACACGGACGAAAAAATAGCATTCGAATCGTGTGTTGTTAAAGGTCCGTGAGAAAACGAAAAAAGAAAGAATGTCGCCTGTCAAATTCGTGTTGGCACAGTGAAAATTGATTTGTGCGCGATTTTTCAACGAACGTCCGAATCTGTTTTCACGAAACTGACAGAAAAATAAGAACATCTTCGAAATCATGGTTTCTTCGAATTTTATGTTAACTGCAAAAATTTTTGCCTGATTATCCTCGAAATATTTGATTGAAAATACTTTTCCTGTAAATGTTTGCTACTTTTGAATTTAAAGAGTGTTTCAAAAATGTTAGATAAAAATTTAGGTACAGGTTCTATGTGTTAAAAGAAAAGAAAAAGAAGTTGATATAATTGTCTTGGACAATAAATTTACTTATAAACTCAAGTTTGTATGAACCTTTTTCTTGCCTTTGATATATATAACGTGTATCTACATAGATAGGAATATTCCTGTCGACCATTTTTTAAAAACTCTATACATATATTTCAACATGGCGATATGTTGAAGTTTCTATAAGAAAACACGATGTTTCTTCCACTTCGATCCCATCATCCACTTCCGGTAGACGTGGCTTTTTTTCTTTTCGTTCAAGCCTATCCGACCTCGTTCCTCGATGCTCTGTCATATAATAATTAAAAGAGCGCTGATTAAAGGCAGAAGATTAACGAGGCGTTCAGCTTATCTTATTTTCTCACGTTTCTTTCCTTTTTTGTGCGCAGAATGAAGCTGTGGTGGAGTTTGGCGCTGGTCGGTGTCGCCCTGTTGATGATCATCGTCACCACCAGAGCGGAATCTGATCTATGGGAGGAAGATGACAAGGAGGTTCTTGTACGAACTGTTCGTGGCACCAAAGAACGAGGTATATATTAAGTTTAATTAAGAATCTATATATACGTCACGTTGAAATAAGGTGAAACTGGTTCCGGAGATACATCTTTTTAATGTAATAAATTAAAAATGAGAAGAGAGAGAATCGAGGCTCCTCCAGTTTCTTTATTTCTGACTTCGATTGAACTCCGGACTGGGAAGAAGAAAATTTAATAGTATATATTAGTCTAACATACCCTAACCCAAACCAATAACATTTAAATAAATTAAATAAGTAAATTAAATTGAGTAATATTAATTAAATCAAATCTAGCCCAAACCGATACCAATTCAAAATATGCATGAACTTTATATACGCGTAACCTTTGAAATAATGATCGTCGCGTCGTGAAATCAGTGTCCCCTCTTCAAAAGTCATATTTTATATAAAAAAAAAAGAAAAAAAATGGAGGGGAAACAAATCCAGAAATAAGAAACCTTCAAGCGTTTTTCGACTTTGATCTTTCAAATACAACTTGGTTTTCTGGCCAAGATTTATTTACGTTCTTCGAAAAGTCTTCATTAAAAGTTCCTTTGTAAGATTATGTTTTAGAAGATCAACGGGTAGAATTGAAATCTTGCAAGTTCCGCGTAGGGTCCGTGTTACTTTCGTCAAGAGATGAAGAAACTTAATATCCGTTAAGTGTTTACAAGGTGTTCGAGTCAGGCTGTTTGTTCGCAGAAAGGTCGGTGGTGTAGTATCATGGCGTCGGTAACCGGGTCCCCTTTAAATTTCGCTTCCACATGGAAAGAAGTCACGTCCACTGTGTATGCACATAGTTACTCTTTGAAACCTCCTCGCAGGTGTTTTATCTTCAGAAAAGCTCAGAGTTCGTTACCAAGTTTTAGGTTAGATGGTGTCGGCTATGTTTGTTAGAATTAGATCGTCTTTACCGAACTTTAAATGTTTAGACGGTTGTATCAGTGTAAAATAGAAGATTGTATTATATACAGTAACTTACGGCAAGATTGAAAGCTGTGATAACATTATTATCCAAATCTTAGGTACCCAAATAATCACTCAAGTACTTAGGGTATCTTAAGTATTAGGTATGTATATATGGTTTAGGTATGTATATGTCGGAGATGAAAGAACACCGGAGCCTTTGGAATTTTGGATAATCCCGCAACATTGTAACCTAGAGTCTACTATAGCTGTAATTGAACAATTGTAGTTATTCAATCCGATTGTAATTGTTCGAGAGTTGTGATAGTGAGCTTGGGCTCGAGGCGACAGTCAGTCGCCGAACGTAGCCGCGGTCACGGGATGAACGCTTTGTCTAAGGCATGGAATAATTCTATAGTATATAGTAATTCATAGTATAGGCCTGTATTTTTTTTGTACGAGTACGTAGGGAACCCGTAACGGATGAATCTCTGAATTTTCGTAAAGAAAGATTAATCGATTTTTATCACTACCACGTACCTCATTGTCAACTTTATTAACATCGATCTCGTTTTCAGCGGTTTTATTACAGGCATTAATTATTTTTGTTTTACACATAGCGAGGCTATTTTGTGTAATATTACGTCAAAATCTTGGCTTAAAATTTAACGAGCAATCGCGATATCGTATTGTTAAATAACTATCAGCGAGAACATGAAAAGTTTATCTCTAACCACCGACACCTGCAACGGACAAGATTTGAGCGATACGTTTAGTACCAATATTTCTTATTCCTCGCATTACTACTATATCAATCGTTCTTTTGCCAGAAATTCTCAAGACTACGGATTCTTTAATTAGCGAACACTCGGCTCCGAAATCGGGGTAAAATGGAAACGACTCACCCGGATGGCTTGATCTACCAGTTGGCGCCTCCACTACGTAGAAGTCGATTCGACACTCGGTATTGAAATTATATTCGGGGCACTGCTTTGTAAAGGATTTTCCTCCATAATCAGATTGGTAGCTGCGCACCATGCAGCGGAGTCGAAAAATTGTTAGGTTCCACACTCGATTTTTGCACTAGCGACGGAATTAACTCGCGCACGATGGTCGTAAGCTCTTGCACTGTTATAACCGGCACTGATCCCACTTCTGATGTCGGGCTTACATTAGAATTAGGGTTAGGGGCGTGAAACGAATCTTCGTTTGCGTTACACGTTGTCGTTATGCAATAGAGAAGACATTGACTAGTGCAAATACGATTATTATAGAACCGGACAAGTAACCGTGGTAGTTAGGTACTCGAGGAACTAATGACAATGATCCTAGGTTCAATAACGAATCCGCGGTCGACGGGATGATAGATGAACGTGCTCACAAAATTCACTGGTCGTAAGGGATTACTCTTTTCGTCGATGAGATAGCGAGAGAGAGTGCCACAGAGGAAAACTATATTGGGGTGTGTCTAAGGACACGAGATCATCGGATTCGTCGAGAAAAACCTTCGTTCAGAAAGTAAGGGAAATTGGCGTTGCTGCTAATTGGTCAATCTCCATACCGGTGGTTAGAAAAAGATGCTAGCCGCCCTCGAGGGAAAGTTGCTAGTGGGAGACGCCGCTCGTTGAAAAATAAGTCTCCCCTATTTTCCCGTAGTTGGGACAAAGACTGTTTGTCTGTTTGAAAGACTTTAGTTGACTAAATCTTAAAATTTATAACGGGCCCTCGAGCTAGCTGAACATGTACTGCGGAGACGCATCAACATCTGGCAATCATCTTACTCGAAGAATAGGGTTTGCGTGTGGCGAGCTACGGGACAGAGACCGTTGGAATGTTTACTGTCGAGTGTTACAACTATTTCCTTTTTAAGAAGAGCTATAGAATTATTCCATGCCTTTGTTAGACAAAGCGTTCATCCCGTGACCGCGGCTACGTTCGGCGACTGACTGTCGCCTCGAGCCCAAGCTCACTATCACAACTCTCGAACAATTACAATCGGATTGAATAACTACAATTGTTCAATTACAGCTATAGTAGACTCTAGGTTACAATGTTGCGGGATTATCCAAAATTCCAAAGGCTCCGGTGTTCTTTCATCTCCGACATATATATGGGTTTAGGTTAAGATATTCAGGAACGTTGAATATTTTAGCCGTTTCAAATACTTTTGATATCTACTTTAATAAATATAATATTTCAGATGGTTTCGGATCTTCAATATTTAAGAATCCATATACTTATTACACTTGCTCTAGTATTCACATACATACTCAAAAATTGTTAGTATATGATATATATTCGAGTACTCTTACCGTTTTAGATTCCATGCCATAATCTCAACTACTAAATGTCTGTATTATACTCTATGCTCTTAATTTTTCAAGTAAATACATTCTTCCACCAACATAACCTCCAAACCCTTATCGTTCAGGTGACCTGTAAACTTCCTCCGCGAGTTTTTATCCTCGACATCTCTACGAACCAACAAAAAAAAAAGACAATCAATCTTCAACTGACAGTAGTAAACAAAGCAGGAAAGAAACTGAAGATAACGCGACACATTGGCGAGGTCGGTCGAGCGTATAGCATATCAAGAAAAGACGGTCCTCGGTGCGGATTGAGCGGTGGTATCGCGAACCCTGGCTTGCGGAATGAAAAGCCTCTTTTGTCTCTATGCGGCTCTTTCTCTCATCTTTCGGGCTTCCTCTCCCGCGGCCAGGACTGGGAATACAATTGAAATATCATCCAGTGGCGCGCACCGCTTCATTGTCAACTAAGATCATTTGGTCTTAGAAATTTATTCGGTCCAGGATCGTGCTTCCGAAAGGTCAGAGGCGCGGGCGTGAGAGAGGGAAGCAAGGGCTTTTCTTCGAGTTCCTTTTCAGAGCGGAACAAGTCGCCGAAAGAAGGGCAACGCTGAAATTCCAACTTCGAGGATCACATTGAATTACAGGTCGAGCTACGAAGCGCGCGCTATGGCTTTTAGTTGCTGCAAGTTTCTACTCGCACGTTTTCCATCCTCGTCTCCAACTCGGTAATTTTACTCTACCGAGTTCTTGCTTGTTCTAGGGGTGCAGGAAGTTGTATCAGAGATTCGACGTTAGAAAAAATAGTACGAAGGTTGTAGTTTTATAGTAGCGTCTATTTTTATTTAATAATGAGAAGACAACATTTTAAATATTGTTTCTTCTATTTTTGGTTATAGTAAAGTTTCCTTTTTATTTTCTTTTTGGGTTATAGTTCATTTTATATTTTATATTTGAAGCTTACGATGATTGTATAAAAGTTATTGTACATTAGCAATTAATATGACTATTTCAAACTTCGGTTCAATTTTTAAGATACAGATTAGTATTTCAAAATTTTTTTACTAGATTTTGAAATGTTATAGATTATAGAGAAAAAAATGAAATGATGTTTACACATCTCGAAGCCTGAAGCATTTCCTTGAAAATAGAAATTGAAACGATTTCCATTCCATGGAGAAACAGTTACAATTGTGAAAGAGTTAATCTGCCTAGGGCAATATATTGAATGGTGATTGAGGAAAGGGCTAAACTCTTATGTGGTAATTAAGTGCCGCCCTGTTTATTCGGAAATTTCTCTGTCCACTTGATCGGTCGTGCCTCCAATTATCTCTATTGACGTTTTGCATCTGTTGACGCAGCATCCGGTAGCCCTCCGTCGTGCAGATACGTGAAGGGTCAATGGTCTGAATGCGACTCGAAAACCAACACACGGTCCCGCACACTGAACCTTAAAAAGGGAGACAAGTCCTGCGACCAGACCAAGACCATCCAAAAAAAGTGTAAAAAAGGTAAGCCACTTTTATTCATTATTCATTTCCACTTTTGGCAACCCTCATTCTTTAGTTCATTCTTGATTTAATTTTTTTGAACTTTATATGATTAGTAGACTGCGGATTTCTTTAATACTATATGCATTCTATGTATTTTTGTACTTTTAAGTTTCCCATAAATACATAAATATTTACATATTAGTAAATTGCATATTAGTATTTACTGATTAGTAACAAAAATTGGAAAAATATTGTTCATTAATTAAGATGTTCTGAAAAATCACAAAATTATAATAAAATGTGATGTTTGACAAAGTAACAACACTGAACAGTATCCTATTTGATAGTACTAATTTTATTTATCAAAAGGATTTTCGCAAATTTTTTTATCAAAGGACAAGAGGAATTCAAGCAAATGGAATGACTAATAAAGGAGAGAAAACTCTATAATCGGAATCAGTTCTTTGTTACTTTCTCATCAATGAACATTAACATGCACTATTCCATTCCGAATTCTCTCATATATAATTCATAAAATTCGAGAAAAAGGCTATTTGATAAATCTGATAAGGGTATTTAACCGTGACATGCTTGTATTTCGTTGATTATAAACAATGCACGACGTGTCTTTCGCTAATTAATACACACTTTAATTTGGAGACACGAACGAGGTTGAATAGTTCTTTAGATAGAACGAGAGTTAATGGACCTGACTAATTAGCGAGAATCCCAGGAACGTCTTAATTAATTGAACGGAACGAAGAAGGACGCTTCTAGTTTATCGATAATTTCGGGCAACGGTGCACAATCCCTGTGATAAAGGCATGCTAAAATGGCCATGTTTCTGTGCGTAATCACTGTCATAATTGTGTTAGTTAAATTTGAAATCAGTCTGAAAATTTATATGCAAATTACGAGATATTTATTGTGAACATATATTTAGTAAAAAAGTTAATGTTAAAAATGGTTCTAATGAATATATATTTAGGTTCATTAATATTTCCTATAGTATAAAAATAAAAAGTATAATATAAATATTTCGTATGATATAGTATATTTAAAACGTATATATATATATATATGTAGAAGGTTCCTACTTCACATACAACTCGAATATTTTTGCGATCAATTGTATATCAGAATGAATGAAATGAAAAGAATCGAAAGAAAGGTACATTGTGGTTAAAAGCTCGTTAAAGCAGCGCTATCAAACGTAGACTGGTCACGTTCAACGTACATACACCGACGTGGAACTTTTTAATTTAATGGACGCCGCTCCGTTTCCCCGCGTCTTTTCGATCGAGTTAAATGTGACATTTAGAATCTAATCTATCGCAATGGCCGCACAGATATTTCGATTTCGTGCGACAACCATTTGCTTTAAAGGACGCCACTTTGGGAAACCAAATTAAAATAAATTGCCACGAATGTCAGATTCCCAGATCGATGCTTTCAATGTGTACAATGAATAAAGTGTCACCATCTCTTAGAAATTTCTAAAACAAAAACGAATAGCGAATTTAGTAGTATTTCAATAGAAGTAATTTTTCATAAAACCGAATAGGATATTGGTAAAAAATAAAAAAGAGAATCTATGGTCGTGTGTCGTGTTGTAACATGAGATGTGCACCGTTGTCGCCTTAACTTGTATCGTGAGTGAATAATGGAGTTTATGGCGTTGTGATTATCTCTGTGCGGCGGGGAATATAGCTTGCCGGTACGAAAAGGGCACGTGGAGCGGATGCGTGAATCAGCTGATGACGAGAGTGGACAATTTGAAGGCAAACAGTGACGCCTCCTGTGAAAAGACGCGCCGACTAACCAAAAGGTGTAAACCGGAGACCAACACTAAAAAATCTCCTAAAGGTATTTTTCTTGCCATTCTTCCTCAAATATAAGTATTAACTAGAAAAATGTATTAACTATAATCATTTAATATGATAACTGTCCATAAAGAAACAATGGAAAAAATAGGTAATTTTTAAAAAAATTAGTAATGTACAATTCTAAAATAACTAAATACCTATTCTGAAGACATATTTCTACAAATCTATTGAAATCTACATTGATTTTAGTAATCGTAATAGATATTTCACCCCATTTCTTATCTCCGTTGTTTGATGGATATCGATTATATCTGTAACGTTAAAATAATTTGAGTATACACCAGACGTACTATACTTTCGAACACAAGCAACAATGGCGCCAAGAAAAGATAATTTGTCATTGATATAATGCAACGGAGCGAAAAGGATGTTCCTTGAAATTTTATTAAAAGACGCAACAACCCTATTGTCTGAAGTTCAGAGTTCTGCAATGGTGCGTAGTTGTACTCTCAAGATCGACACTGGTGTCACGATTCACGATACCTCGCTTCGTCGAGCATGCTTGACGATGGCATTGACAGAGTTAAAGATAGCTTATTGAAGCTTTTTCATGCGGTCACGATCAGACAATAGCAGCAATAAATGTTCCGTCCAAATGTTTGAATAGGGAGGACATACGTCCAAGAAGAACATTTTGTTCATCGTACTGATCCTTTTTCTCAATGAATTTTCTTTTATGAATGTATTCTTTTTACTGGATCATAAAACATTCATACGAATAATGTATCAGATAAGTACATTAACGTGATTAACGCAGTTAATCGATATCTCGTTGTTCTAAATCGTGACCCGTAATTACTGAACTCATTCAGTTTTGTAAGTTACAAATTTATTATCGGCAATCGATAATAACGAATAAATCACACATGTACGTATTTCAAAAATATCATAACTCAAACAATTTTTTTAAGAAGAAGCTATTTGAAAGCTTACGAAAAGATATTTACTAAGTTTACAAATACGTAATATTGGCAAAAAGAATAGATTCTAGAAAACAATGGTCAAATATTATCTTCGTAATTTTCCATCTTCAGCCTCTAATATCTATAAATATTTGAAAATTACGATTTATAATTTTAATGAAATTGTAATTTTTTTAGGAGAACGAGCAAGCAAGAAGTCGGGTAAGCAGTAAACAGAAAAAATCGTCGATCATACAAAATGGTGCGCGGCGATCTGTTTCGACAACAGGCAACGAAAACACAATCTTGTCTTTTCCATGTGAAACTCTAATTTTCAAACAGATACTATTTAGCGTGAGCGTATGAATTGAAATGGACGAAAAAACGGAAACGTTCTGTATTTTATAGTACTGGCAGTGATTGTAATTGAAAAAAAGAAATTTCTCAAATACGATCTGTAAATCTGACTTTCGAACGTCTTCGAACGTTGCTGTCGGTACAAGCTCGATCGTCGGTAATAATTATCGATCGTATACGTCGGCTGTTTTCAGAATTACTTCCATTATATGTGGCCAAATGTTATTAATCACTATGCGAATATGCAGTAAACAGCATAGTTGCATTCAATATTGTTCTTAACAGTTCTGCCGACTCTGTAATTGCTGTGTACCAATTTACATGTGAATATTACGGATCTTGTCCTCGATACAGTAGCATAATAAAGTCATTAACATTCCTTATTGTTCCTTATTATAATAATATTCTTTTTTAATTCTTTTACTTGGTTTCCATTTTTTGATTGTCGAGTCTTTAAATATAATAAGTAATTCAATGATTAGCCGTAAATATAAGTGATAAAATAGTTGATTGTTACTTCTTTTAAGAAAACCATCTTTCTTTTTTGTATTTTTTATTACGATTATTAGACTATGCTACTATACCGATGATAAAACGTTCCAAGATATAGTAATTGTATAGCAATACGCTATGGTAAACCTCTAGTTTCAAGAATCAACACGAAACTACTGCCGTTGAGATTCTTCGCGAAATATATTCTTGCTAGAATATACATCTCGTTACGAACCCATTCGATTTTTCAGCGTTATATGATTATCGATCATAGCGTGCTAGAAATCCCCAGTTAGAAGTAGTTTATCTTTTTTTTTAGTATGCGTCGAAAGATTAAAGGAACGAAGGATTGAAGGAACAAAATAATAAACTCTATGTTTTTAAAATGCCCATTAACTTTGTCTTCCTCTAAAGAATAAACGATCTCGCTATTGACGCAAATATTCAATCCATTGAATCCGCTAGAAGTCTTTTCCGCACACATTCTTACGCGTAATGTGTTTTAAGCTGACTCTCTGTTCGGTTTATTTTTTCATTGACAATATTTATACTTAAAACCAGGTACAATGTTTGTGGACAAAGATTATATCTTCTCAACTGTCGCATAGATAATATACAGTGTTCGATGTTAACTATGTCTTATACATCCAAAGGTTTCCAAACTTCTCGGACGTTTTTATTTTTATTAGGACATAATCGAGGTTCCAACGCAATTCACAAATTTAATTATAATAATGATAAAAGAAAAGAAACTACTCTTTTGTAAGGAAAGGAATTATAATTAAAACTAAATAAATATTTCTCGTAATTGTTGAAATGAAATAATTTGGAAAGTGTTATTTAAAAATTGCCGCGTCCTTAAGTTTGGGAATCAGCGACTTACGTAATAAGCACGATTTAATAATTATTACCATTCTCCGATATGTACTAATGATTCTTCTCGACAAGACGTAAACCTTGCATAAAATGAAACGTCGATATATACAGTCGTTATATGTGTCTCGTATTATCTCTGAATGGAAAAACTTAATAATAACGAAAGCCAAATGAGCATGAAAATCAAATTAACATAATGCAAAGTCTCAAGCATCTCGTAGATCCGGGGGCTAATTAAATTAATTAGAACTCGTCTCTACGAGGTGTTCCATTGAAACTATAGAAATCAAACCTTTCCCCCTCCCCAGTACAAGATTGTATTTGTTTTTAAGTCTAGATGTATACAAAACAAGAGAAAAATTCGGCAAAGTCAAGTCAGCTGATTCAGGTAATGATGCTGGATATATACGGCGTATCTGTATAAAAAGAAAAGTAAAAGGAACAACTCAGCGAACACGCGCACTATACGGATCGATCGTATTGATCGGTATCAATGATCGTAGATTAGACTACATATGTACATCATATCATCATTATGCATAAAAAAAAGAAAAGATAAAAAAACGAATCTATCGATAGAGTAAGATAGCATTACGTTCTATGGATTCTTCTAATTAACTACCATTAAACGTCTACTAAAACGTAATTAAATAATAACATGCTTGACCTCTATTTGTGTGGAACTCGATGGGAGTTCTTCGTGTTTTAAACGCATTGTAACATAGCATAATAACGATAGAAGGTACGCTAACGATTAGAGATTAAAATTGTTCTTAAAACGCGAGTGAAGTATCATGGCGAGAGGAAGCGTTAATTGCTTTTCCAAATTTCGATCCATCATTGTACTTGCAACATAATCAAAAGTCTTTCCAATTTTGTGTTATTGAATTGTTTGATTATGCCATTCGAAGTTTTTTAAATCATTCATAGTATTCACGTTAATAGATTAAACATGTTTAGCGAATTTGAAACCAATTAATAAAACCGGAGAAGAAATTCTGTTCTCGGTATCTTTCTATATAGTAGTCGCGGACGAGTTTAAATCAGATCAAAAGAAAGCGGGAAATATTAGTCGATTAAGGAGGGCATGTTCGAAAGAAAGATGTCTTCAATAGGAAGTTCAGGTTTTAGTTGCCTAGGCCCTAGGCAATCGAATCAAATTCATATTTCTTAAATCAAATATCTCGTAGCTCGTGGGAAATTGCCGTCAGTAATTTATTTACAAGCTGACGTTATAACTGAACGCAAAAATTGTATAATGTATCTACTTACTTATTAAATAATTGTGTAACCGTTACACATGTAATAAAAATCCAATGTTGTCAATAAAAACTAAATATTATATACAAAACTGTTGATGAATCTCTTGATTTTCAGTCAAAACAAATTGATTTGAATTTTTAATAAGTGAAACACATACAATGCATGCATGTTTTATGTAAAGACAAGCATTTTTTATTTATATGAAAACCATATAAAAAATACAAATTTTCAAAGATAATGATACAATTGCCATTGCATAAAAAACGTTAAAAAATTGGACGGATACAGATCTTAATTTCTTCAATATAATTATATAATCTTCTTTCGCTAATACTTTGTTTCTTTTCTTTTATGTTGTGTCATGAAATATATTTAAATTTAACACAGAATTTAAAAATTATTGCTTACTTTGTTATACGTATCATTCTTTAAATGAATATTTATACGTTTAGAAGTTATCTTAGCGAAGAAGAAAATATTTTACGAATTTTCATGACACAAATCGTCATTAAAGAGAAAGAATTTGAATGGACGGAGATTCGTTAAAATTCCTTACTCTATGTATAAAAAGGTGACGTATAAAAGACACATGGAATTACATTTATAAGGCACATAACTACATTATCTTAAGGTAGAAAACTGATGTTGTCTGCATGTGCTGTCAAAGCAATTTTTTTAAAGTATGCTTGTGAAGAATTTTCAGATCTGAAGTGTTACTGTGAAATATATAGTAAACACATACTTATATGTTAAAATAGATTCTAATTTAATCTAAATTCTTTTCTAATACGAAACAGATCCGTAACATGATGTGAAAACATATGGTGATATCTATCTAATTTTACGCCATAGAAACTGAAAGTTTTCGAGAATACGCCTTTTCTTCCCATTCTCGATCAGACGGCAACGGTGCATGCCGTAGCTTACAAATACGCGAACCGTATCTTAATAAAATTATTATTACACAGACAACCAAAAGGGTTAAACACGTCGATGCTGGCCAAAAAATATGCAGTCCCATATTTTCTACTTAAATGATTTTTTTAAAGTATAGTTTTACCTTGTGTACCTTGTGTTTTACCTTGTGTACCTTGTGTTTTACCTTTGTACACTTGCTACTTTCCAACTTTGGCTATTACAGTAGATCAGTTTATATGATTGTAAAACAATTGTGATGTTCTTAATTTGATACTAATATTCTTGAGAGCTTGTAAACTTTTGTATACACATAATATCAAGACTAATGTCTAATTAAATTTCACTCTCACGTTTTTGCATCTCCATATATTCTTGTGTTTGTGGTACGGTTCCATATGGTTTTGGATTGTGATATTGTAAAACTTCTTGTTTATCTTGTGTCACAAGACGTCCTGGTTCTAGCTCACTTAAGTCCAAAGGTGGTGTTTTATGAGGTAATACAGTCCACAATGGTTGAATCCACCTATTTCCTAATTACGTAAAAAGAAGGAGAAGATTATAAGATCATTTGTAAATGAATGAATGAATATATGAAAATATCTTATAAAAGTTACCTGTATGGGGACTTTGCCAATAATTTCTATGACGGGAGCACCAACAAAATCCAATGTTCAAAATGCATAGGAATGCAAATAGGAAGGAACAGATAGTGACAGTGACATAAAATGGAGTAAAATCACCATATTCGTGCTTCACAAAGTATGGATTCTTCAGATAATCCTCTCGCTCGTCTAAAATGGACATTTTATAAATTTTAGACTGAGATTCTTCTGAAAAAACAAAGATGATTTTCCCTTCAATGCTTAAACTTACACCAAAATTTTTAAAATCAATAATTAAAAAGTTGATTGGAAAGAATAAACAAATATTCTTAATCATATAATAACATCACTCAACATTTAAAAAATATATAATAAATAGTCAATTAACAAAATAAATACATGTCTTCCAAGAGATTTAAAAAATGTATATTTCAAAAACTGAATAATGTCTTGCATTTTTATAATACAAAAACTCCATTTTTTTTAGAGATGCAATCTCGCGTCATTCACTTAAAGTAATGAAGGCGTGGCGTAAGGTCAACATTACGAAATTAGAGTTACTTTAAAGTGTGTGTATATTGTTTACTATTACCATTATTGATTATATTGTATTTGAAATAATAACTATGCCAAAAATTATAGTAATACTGATTTATCCTCAAAAAAATACGTAGTCAGTTCGTAAAAAAAGAAATTAGGGAACCTCAATATGAATAAATGAGAATAACATCAATATTACATAATACGCACCTTCAAATAGTTCTTTCGTTCTTCGTTCTTCTACCGATCATTAATTAAATCTTTTATTAATTAATAATATATATAAAGTAGTTTTACTAACATTAATGCAACGACGTAACTATCACAATTACTCACATCACTCAATGCATTAGAATCTGTTACACTAAGTTGTATTTGGGCGGGGCGTTGTATATGGTGGGGGAAATGAGTGCTTTATGCAGTGTTCACATGTAGCGATAGAATGAAATAGTCGTGTTACGCTATCGCAAGAACTTGCTTTGTAAATTTAGTTTTAGCTAGCTAAAGTCAGTCTGTGTATATAAATTAGGAATAAAATTCTAAATCGATTGATTTTATGTCTACATGAATAGAAAAATCTGCATTGTCTAAAATGAGAGAAAGTCAGAAGTCGGCAGATAGGAAGTACTTCATTAAGTAACGTTCAGTTGGGAGCTGTCTCGAATTAGCAATTGTGAGACAGGTCACGTACAATGCTTGAAAGAGTCTGCTCTATTGTCTTTCCCAAGTTATGTACATATTTCTTTCGCAGCCATTTCCCTTCACATGCGTGTACCCCTCGCTTTCTGGTTGGGCCATCGAAGCGTTTTCCATCTCCATCGACTCAGTAGTGGATGGACCCGAAACATGAGATTTCGATGAACGGGGAGAAACCCCACCCAATATTGAATCAGGATGAGCAGGGAAGGGGATCCGAAGCAAAGAAACGAGGACATGAGCAGAAACCGCGACTTCGTAAACAAGAACCAGTTTTTCGAATTAGATCAATTTTATTCATTCTCGAGAATTAGTCTTCTTGCATTCTTGACGAACTAATTTTTGACGCGAAGTGTAAGGTTTTTGAGTAAATCATAAATCTAAAGTCTTCTCAATTTCGCACATTCCGGTGAGTAGAGCGGTTCAGCGCTTCACGAACACCAATGAGCAACGCACTTTTCCCTAGAACTGAGAACGTAACGTAAAGCCGCATTCCTAATCTGTAAATGCTTCAACAATTTTGGTTAAATGAAGGATTGGTTGAAAAGGATAAACTCCATTTTGTTATAATAAAAGTTTATTTAAATTAAAGTTAAGCCATTTATTTCATGTTATTTGTTTATATTAATTCACTATTATATTTCATCTTTTGTAGCCACGATACACATATTTTCTAGTGATACATCGGTAGTGGTATAATAAATTAGATTAGTTTGAAATCCAACTTTTTTTAAGTACTCCAAGCGACCCCAATTCAATAATGAATTTACTTTTCGGCCGATTTGTTCTTTTTCACTCGAGGTTAAAGTTTTTATGTTTGTTCTTAAAAATATTAAATAATGTATTTTTTTTATCTTTCATGGTTAATTATAAAAAATATTTGGAATTTTAACATGAATATGTTACCTTGTCTCTCCTGAATCATTTTGAATTTCTGGAGTATTAATTGCCTTGTTTAGATCAGAGCCACAAGTTGCCCAGCTAGCAATGCTACATAAAATTGTAAATTCATTTGCTGTAAATCCAGACTGTTCTAAATACTCTTTCCCAACATATGATGCATATTCACATCTGTGATGGCAACAAAATGCAATGATTATACCAGTGACATTGCATTTAGGTTCATTTTGCATTGCTTGAACTAAGCAACTTAGAGTTAAATCTATGAAATAATTTTTTTTAGTAATTTTAATATAAATATTATGAATATAATATTAGAAATATATAAAAATATATATATACCTGTAGCTGCTCCACACAAATGTTTTGCAATACCAACTTTACGTTCAAATTTTTTAATTCCTGTTATATCATTCAGTTTCAAGTCAGCAATGTCAGCACGTATTCTTTCTATTAAGAGAGAAGATTGTTCATTTTTCAATTTATTATCACTCTTATGTCTATGACTTGAACGGTCTACTAATAAAATACAACAATCTTTTTTATGCTTCACTATTTGGCCCAACCAATAAGTTAGTTTACCCTTTCCTGCTCCAAATTCAATAAAGCATGTATTGTCTTTTATAAGATTTACACGTTCCAAGTGTGATAATAATGATGAATTTTGTAAGAGATGTTTCTTAATAGTTTTTCCACAAGAATTATTATTTATTTTATCTTTAAGTATTGGATGTTCCAATACTATTTTATGAAATTGGGGTAACTTTTCTATAAAAGGATTAAAGAATTATACACTTTTTAATTTCAAGTTTTGAATTTACATATGTATGTATTACTAACCGTAAACAGTTTTTACTTTGTCTATAACTGTATTTATTATAAGGTCATTTAATTCAGAGAGTGGTATGTGTCGTGGTGCTTCGTAAGTCTTATTAGCATTAATTCCTTTTACGATAAATGATGGTTGTGCATCAATCAAGCGTTTTGCATTGCATACTTTCAAATGTTTAGTTAGCTTAGACTCATAACATGTACTGGAAATGATCTATAAATTTTATATACATAACGAAATATGAAATATTTATTATAACAGAGACATAAACTCACTGTGTCGGATCAAGTGGACATTTTATTCGTTTATTTTCAGATCCTTCTTTATCAGAATGATTAAATTCTAATGAAACTGGTTGATGTTCGCCGCAATACTTCTTTCCTTCCTTCACTACCATACGGCAATAACGTTTTTTTCTCTTCACAAAATACATGCAATGACTTTCTCCAGTCATTTCACTTAATCGCTAGATTCTTTGTTCTATAAAGTGTTTTTGTTCGATCAGTATATATTTGAAAGAAGCTACAATTCATACGTATACATAACGTGACATAACCTAACAGTAAATTAAACATGCTGTTAGAGCTACGTAGGATTAAACTTACTTAATTGAATACATAAATATGTATTACTACATCTAATAATTTTATGATTGAAAAATTTTATTTACTATAAGAAGTCGATCATAAAATTGAGGCTACTTATATTTGCGTGAAATATAACTCAACTAAAAAGTATGTATATAATAGGCAATTGCAGCAAACGTCTGTAGCAGTTGCTTTCAAGCGTTCGAAGAGATAAAGGTTATTCATTTTTAAAAATATTATATATTTTTTAAGGTTATTTATTTAAACAATTGCATTTGTCTTGCGAAATTTCTATTTTGATGTTACATTACATATTCATTAGTCAACTATGGTTTGCTATATTGCACTGATAAATTGTTTTTATATTTAATATATAAGTTTCTGTATTTACTTAACATTTTAATATTAGATTTTACCAACAGTTAAAAAAGTGGATAATTATTTATAGTTAATTTATAGTTTACTTTGTAGATGAAACAGGAATTCATAAAACCAATTGTCGTTAATACAGTTTTCTATTGAATCGAATATACATGCTTCATTATCATTTCTACAATTTCAGAAACACTTCTCTGTATTTAAATCTAATATACTTAAAATGGAGCTCTTATCCAATGCAAATATCTTTGTGTGGTATATATTTGTATGCTTATACTTCGCATATCTATTTTATTGGAGTATAAATATGTATATACATACATATACATATTGCTTTTATGGCAATTATCCAACACGACCAATATTTATTATCGGAACGTCATCGAATTTCCTATTCGCTGTATTTTCTCGATAGCAGTTGGCAGTGAATCATTTAACAGGAAGAATATAAACCGAATACAGACGATTTAACTCGGTGACTATTTTGTAAGCATCTATCTATGCATATGTAGATTTAATATCTTTAAGTATAAGCGTGCGTTGTGTGCTTCTGTTCTTCTAGTACACCTACCAGGCGAAACATTTTCGACAGCCAATCGCGTGTAAAATTACTCTTTATACAGCGTACTCCCGAATTAAGGTGTGTGGCATTCAGAGTTCTGCTGGAGTGTTATTCGCAATACGTTCTCGTTCTTTTATGCAGTTAACTACATTTATACTAAAATTGTGTACATGTATGTATGTGTGTGTAATACAAGTGATAGTGAAGAACATTATCTTAAGAATCTATTATGTATTCCGTGCCTTTTAGATCATAACCTCTATTTATATATTCCAACGAAATATTTAAAACAACAAACGATCGATATTCAGTGAACTATGATGAAAATCAATCTTTTCTTCTAACGATGTTTTGGATTTTTATTTAATTTAAAAAAAAGTACATGATGACAAAATTGAAAATTGAATAGTATTTGAAGTAATATTTTGATTAATTTATCTACGAACTACTGGCCAACTCTCGCAGTTTTGGGAACTATTGTGAAGTAATTCAGTCTCTCGTTATAGTTTCGTGGACTACGACCTTACACCAGTTTGTCTTTGTCACCGCATGTACGGTAGCAACCTGTTGCGAGCTTGTGACCGTTAAAAAAAAATGTCCGGTACAGATTCCCACAGTCAGCATACGTACATTTATATTTTAAGACCATTTTGGAACCGGTGGAAATGGTACGCGGTGATTGCATTATTAGGCATCGGTTCGATTATTTTAATTCGGCAATTCATATTCGCGTCCTATTTTCCTTTGAATCAGTTAGGACATAATGCGTATTCGGAGGAGCTAAATCAAGATGGTACGTATTTATTATTCAATGTGTATCTACTTGGATATTGTCATGGCAAAAGAATAAAATTTAAGTGGTAAATGAATTTGATAAAATCGACTAGAGTAATATTAAAATAAGAATTGAATAATAACAAACATGAAATCAATATATAAAGAACACTATAATATAAGAATATAATAATGGACGAGGAATATTTTTATTGATATGAAAGAAATATTTTTTAAAAACTAATAAAATAATAGACTGATTTACCGGTGGAAAATATTGGAAATTCATGACGAAACATATGACAATATTCTTGTTGACGTGCAACTCCTAAACAAGTATATTATTAATAATAATTTGTTTCTACTGCTGTTGCAGTCCTTAATAGGTGGTATAACTTTACCAATGGTGAGTTTAGAAAATTAATTATTTATCTTACATTTTTAAAAGATTTAATAATGTAGCAATAATTATAAAACGTTATACAACATTGCTTAATTTGTTCTTTTGTTTCTAAATTTTTTCACGTATTTAGGTTAATTTCGTAATGGTTTCGTATTAAGAACACTTTGTTTATATTTACACAGGGGTATAGAATTTCCGTAACATAATAGCAGTATTGTTTAAAGTTACAAATATTAATCTTAATCTTTCGAATTACATTTGTATTCAATCTGGATTTATTAATTTATGATTTACATCATTACCAATCAAAACAATTGATAACGTCTTTTTATCGATCATTTATTGCTAAGATCTTTATTGCCAAGATCGTGTTATACGATATATTGTTGACCTACAGGAGTATAAACAGAGTAAAAAAATAATTGATCGAAATCTCAATTGAATGCACTTACGCATAACTATGAATTACTGTTATTAACCTCTTAAACTTGAAATATTTTCCTATATATATCGAAATAGCTATATTGACATACCGAGATATTCCTCATACCCTGTTAGGAAGTTAAGAGACATCTGTTTCGCGGACGTTTGTAAAAGTAATTGGTTATGGAATGATCGAATTAAAATAAATATAGATTGAGGCTAGCAAATGTTATAAATATTTATTGTCCTTGTTTATAAATACATATTCGATAGGAATGCTTGATCGGTAATATCAACTACTGTTACTATTATTTTTCAAATTTTTAATTTGAAATGATATTTTAGATTACATATCCTTTTTAGTATATCGTTAATTGTAATCTTATGAAATTCTTTAAAAATAGATAAAAAAAATCATTTTCGATTTCGATGATTTTGAAATACGATACAGAACATTTGAACATTTTGAACATTTATTTTCTTATATATATCATTAGGTGGTAATGGTAAAATCCGCAATCACTTAGTTGCCAACCCAATACACATATATAGCCGGCGGTCTCGTTTAGTTTCCGAGATATTCGCACATAACTCTCGGTACTACTACAGTGATTTCTACCTATACCTTTTGCATCCGTAACAGTGTATGTATTAGTTTGGATGCTGGCCGCCATTTTCCTCATTTTCTGTTTATAAAGCTGAGTCGGGTGAGTTTAAAGCCCTATGCACAACTGCAAATGCGAGCTCGTAGGTAATGTCCGTTATAACTTATAATTCAATTAAAAGTGAATATCATAAGTGCATTAGGTTTGGATTCGATTTTTCAATTCGGCCGCTGCAAAGCGGCCAGCAACTCTTACGTAAAGTAATAACAATTATCCCGTTTCGTAAAATAGTATCAAATACTCATTCGTATATAATTTTATCCAAGTATTGCCGGTTACCTTGCGGCTGCCGGTTTGAAAACTCTAACTGAAACTCAAACCCAATACATTAATCATATTCGTGTAATTTATAACAGACGTTTTTTACAGTTTTGTATATGAAGTTATGCACGATGCTTTAGGCTAGTCCACCGCCATTTATAAACAGAAGATTAGGTGGCCGGTAACCAAATCGTACACATACGCTGCTACAAAGGTACAACTACAGATAGAATTCATTGGTAGTGATACCGCCAGTTTTTTGCAAATATCTCAGAAACTAAGAAAGATTGCCGCTAATATGTATAGGAAAAGTTATTCACAATATCGATTTTTAAAACATATCCAAAAATCATCGAAATTGGAGATAAGGTAGCCTTTCTGCAGTTTCACCAGTAATAATTTCTATGGTCTGATGCATATGCATATTCTTTTCCAATGATGTCTCAGCCATTTCAGTCACGTTTACAACTAGTAACGTTTGAATTAATTTGTTCAGCCTGTGTTTATGTCATGCTATTTAGTTATCAAGTCATGTTATTAATACCGCATGTTAAGGACATTACATCAAGGACATTGCAAGCAACGGGATATTAAATATGCATAACTCTCGTACTTTTACTTATATGACAAATTGATACATATTTATCGAATGTTTTCTCCAGAGTTCAATTAAAAATTAAAATCTGGCCATAATTCTGATTAATCTGATTATGTATATTATTTTAAGTTGTTAAATGGTACAATGGCAAAATACAGTCACCATCGGATCCGGCACATTGGCAGCGGTACATGACCGATATTCGTCGACAATGGATATTTCGGGAATACAATCCGGATCAACCATACAACCTTGAAAATCCAGAAATCGAAGATCAATCGATGGGCCAAGCCGAACATATTCGAAAAATTTTCCAAGATAAGGTAATATTAAAATATTGTGTAATTATAATACTTTTAATATGAAATCAGTAAAAAGAATCACTATCAATGGTCTCATATTCAAATATTTTTTAAATACATACTTTTAATATACAATTTTTACTATCAAATATTTTTAATATAAAATTGGTAAAAAAGAAATTACCGCCGATAGTTTTAATTAAAGAATTTTTCAGATTTTTTTTAATATAAAATTTCTGCTGTCAAATATTTTTCCTACGTAACGAAGAGAAAGAAATATTGTCAATGATTTTAAAATTCAAATATCTTTATTTTCATTATTCAAATTTCTGTTATCAAGTATTCTTAAATTGAAATTGATAAAAAAAAAATACTCTCAGTGAAATCTCAATTCAATTTAAGAGAAATGTATTTTAGTTCTCGATGTTTGAATAAGTGGCAACTTACAACGCAAACATTTGATAATTTGTTTACAGAAAAATGGCTTCTTCGTAGAATGTGGCGCTTACGACGGGGAGACTCGGAGTAACACATTGGTATTGGAACGATACTTCGATTGGAATGGTCTTCTGGTAGAGGCGGATCCTTTGAACTTCAGTAAAATGTTGAGAAAAAACAGAAAAGCTTATCTAACACCTACGTGCCTCGCCACTGAGCCATTTCCCTCCGTGGTACGAAAGTTCGTAATTTGTTGCAGAAAATTATATAATAAGTTACCTTATAATATTTTGCAATATTCATATTTTTTATTCATATACGTATATATATTTTCTATTGTGCAATTTTCAGAATTCCTTCTTGATGGCCGATAATGTTGGACGTCTTCACGAGCCGAATGCTTCTGATAGCCATTTACCAAATTCTCCTGATGTTGCCCACAGTGGTGTCCACATCTCAGTTCAATGTTTTCCATTTATAGATTTAATGGCTGCTCTTAATGTGACTACAGTAAATTATTTTAGTCTTGACATTGAGGGGCATGAGCTTCAAGTATTAAAAACGATTCCTTTCGACATGATAAATATCGAGGTGAATTTAACTTAATTTAAAATTAAGAAAAAAATTATAATTTTAAATTTTGTTACTATTTTTATTATTTTTTAATTATCTTCGCATAAATTTTGAATTACGAAATTTTCAGACACTTTCTGTGGAATTCTCTCATGTTGAAGAAGGCAAAAAGGAGTTGATCGGTTTTATGGAGTCAAAGGGTTATTATGTGTATTCAATGGTTATTAGATCTGATAATTTAGCACACGATATAATATTCGTGAAATACGACGAAAAGTTTAATTCACTAATAGAATAATCTCGCCTTAGCTATGTTAGCGTTTTCCTTTTAATATCATATTTAAGTAACTTATTTAATGGAAAAACTACATCATTAAGTTATATACATTATCACATTAGCGTACGTAACATGAAACATATTCCATTGTAATGTTAAATGCAAAGTGTTAATATAAAAAATTAGTTGATCTGATATTATGAATATTGTTCGAATTTTATTTTACAAAATATTTACAGAAACATATATTTTGGATAATAAAAATAAAGTGTCTCTTTGTAAATAGTTCGCATAAATAAAAATCAATAATGATCTATAAACTATTGAAAACGAACGCTTTGCAGTCAATTAGGAACGAAATCTATACATATAGCATATAAATCGCATTAAGAAGTTTGTTTTACCTGCTCCAGCTTAAGCGTCCTAGATATTTAAATATTTTTTACGGTAATTGATTCCTATTGTAAAAATAAAAGCGAACACTATACAATTTTTAAAGACTACTGGAATGATTTAATGTACAATTAAATCAACCTGCCATTTATTGCTACGTCATGAGCAATAAAGTTTTAATAGTTAGCGCGATGGCAAAAATATCGATGTATATGTTCCGCAGAGACTGTAATTAAATAAATAATTATTTAAAGCTCGAAGACTAGTTTCGTCACCTCCTCAATACTTTTACTTCATGGAAAATTATATCTATACAGTTTAAAAATATCTCTAATTGTTGTAATATCTGTCATAATTATAAATATAAATCGAATATGTACGTAGTTCGATAAGCGCATAGGAACTTAATTTCCGTAGAAACTTAATTTGTCATTTTGTACATTTATAAAGATGAAAATTCACTAAAGAAATTAGAACAAACAATTTTGGCAAATCACACGAATCTTGGTTAACATGAAAGAGAAGATCTTTTTAAGATCCCTTTTGGTTCTTAAACATTAATCAGTTTTATCTATCGTATAGCTTATCTTTAGTTTTTCTTCAATTCGAAGACACAACTGTTTCATCTTTGTTCTAATACTTACTCGGTACACGGTTATATAATTAGTGATCACAGATTCCAAAATTCTATGCAACGATAATTCGATCCTAATATATCGTTCATAATCTTATGTGGATTAGTGTTTTTTTTTTTGGTAATGAATAACATAAGCATTTTTAGGTCTCTTTCTCACGCTATTGAAGGTACAAATAATTGAAATAGACTACCAGATAGTCGGTACTTAATATTAAATAAATGATTCCAGCATTTTTAAATTTCTTTTAGGTTAGTTTTTAATAAATAGTGTTTCTATAAAATACAGAATGTTTCCGAAATCGTGGTAAGTTGAATAATTCTACTCTTTCAACTTAGACGTAACAGAAAACTCAAAGAATGTGTACAAAATGTAAAATATAGAAATCAGAACCATAATGAAGTTTGTTTTCTTCAGTCATCTCAGTCCGGTGGTCCGGTTTCACCCGGTAATGTCAATTGGTTATGGGCTGGATGATATTGAATACGGGATGTAAGATATAAGACGTAAAAGATGGGATAATCTTGGGGACCATGGAAAAAAGGATAGTATAGGATTTGCCGAATAAAAATCTGTCTGCGGCACCAAGAGCGACATTTTCAACAATTTGTAAACAATTAAAATAAATGTCATTGAAACTACGATTTCGAAAAAAGTCTGTATATATGTACAATATACAATCCACATACGAATACGAACGACGTTAAGTAGTATAATCAGTGGAATTGATATAGCCAAGTCGGTGTCAGTTTGAAAATGATAAATAGTACATTTAAATTAAGGAGAGCAGGTATGGAAAATGAAGACGAGTGTAATACGCGGTGCGATTGGCAGCATGCAATCAACTAGCAAGGAAATTATCCTATATACAGCCCTAAACACAACACTATTAGTAGATGCTAACACTGAAGTCTTTAATTTACAACTTCATTACCATATCTCTTCCACCGACTATGCTACGATATCATGGAATGGTTCGAAAGATCACAGTCTTAGAAATTATCCTCGTCATATTCCCACTTTATCCTTTCAAACATAACTCTCCTGTTTCTTCCTGACGATACTTCCACTAACAACCGTTGTCTGAAGTGGCACTTTAACCTGTTTCTCCGCGGTCGTGTTGTTGCAGGGTGCCTTAACGCTGTTGCTCTTATTACTGCTATGTCTCCTCCAGAAATCAGACTGATTGCTACTACAATTGGTCGAGCCAGTAGTATAAGTACCAGTTTTGTCCGACGTTTTTTTCTTTTTCTTCCTATTGGGGCCCAGACCACAAACCCTGAGAAAACCTTCCCTGAATTTCGTGGACATCAGATTGTAGAGGATAGGGTTAATGGCAGAGTTCAGATAGAACATCACTCGACAGAAATAGAGCAGGGTGAAGTAGCGCTCGATACCAAAGTCGAGGATTACTTTAATTGGAACGACCAAGATCCAAAGTGTCAGTGCCCTAAATGGTAACAAGCATAGGAAGAAACAAAACACCACTGTCCCTAGCATCAGCATCACCTGCTTGCGATATTTGAGCAAGTTATTGGACGAGCCACGGCTAATCGTCGAGTTCGTCATCAGATGTCGTGCAATCACCGTGTACAGAACCACAAGGATCAGCAGCGGTACCACGAAGAACACGATTATCGTGAACAGAACGAAACTGATCGGCCAGAATGAATTTGCAACTGTGCTGCAGGTCGGAATGTACGTACCGTTCGAGTTTTCTTCCTCTTCGTACTTGACCATCAGTAGAATGGGGCTGTGAACAGACGTTTTATCTAAATGATTGGTGATTTATGTTATTTTCGTTTCGTGTATGGTATAGTTTTTAAATATTTGTTCTTTTTCTTTCATATCTCTTGCAGAAAAATATTATTAGCTGGTCAATATAATAGAAGCTGATTTAGAGTAATGTATTATTGGATTTTGATAGTTGCACTACTGCGAGCTTAATATTGGTCAGTAATTGCCAGCAGTGGCTAAAGCAGTACAAATGAATTACTAGCTATATTGATGAAATAGCAGCTGGAACTAACGTAATTAAATCATTATTGGAAAAGCAGTCATAGTCAGTAGTTTTAGGCAGTTCTCCAGTATATTTTTTTAGTAGATTTTCATAGTTTTTTCTGGAAGAGATACTTCACATATTATACATAGTTATATATACAATAACTATTATAGTAATGTATATGGTAACATATTAGTATATTTTTCTCAGGTTTTATTTTCCGAATATTTTTATAAATTTACTACAGTAATTTCATTTGGAGCAGAAACATGGAATGTTATTATTAAATATTCTTAATCGTATTCGAAAAAGGTTACCATCGGCCAGTAACATATAAAAAGTACATAAAAGTTCATATCACAACAATACAGTATTTGTTCGAAGAATACCGTTCTTTAATACAATCACATAAGCAGCTGTTTACAATACTGTAAGTGAGATCACGCTCTCTAATTAATGCCGACTGAAAATGTAAATGTACAGTAAAAACATCATGCCGGTTACATAAGAAAGTATCACACAAAGTTCTCTTCCTGTTCACTACTATCAATTTTCCTAGTTCCGGTCATATTGCTCCTTAATCCTCTCTTGGCACACTTCTTCATTCTGCATAGTTCCAAAAATCCTTTTTTGAACTTACTGCTCATTAAATTATACAATATCGGATCAATGGTGCTGTGCAGATAAAACATGATCCTGCTAAAGTTAAGAAAAGCGAAGAACGTGTCTCGATCAATGGCAGCAATCTGTTCTGCTGGTGCGATCACTATATAAAAGATCAGAATCCTGTATGGCGACAGACAGATGAAAAAGCTGATAACCACCGATAGTAACATTGTAATCACGTGCTTCTTTGCTCTGGTATGGTAAGAGTCGCTTGTATTACTGGGATCTGGCATCAATTGCCTGATGATGAAAGTGTACAGGATCAGCAGGATCAGCAGTGGCGCTATATAGAAGACGAGGACCAGAAGTAAGAAGAATACCACAGTGGCGCTACTGTCGGCCATCGTCAAACAGACTGGAACAAAGTTCCTCGCGTCTTGATCGTTCTTGTTCTCCTTCACGCGCATCTCCTGGTACTGAGAGACCCAGATTATGGGACTGCAATCAGTTAAAGCGAAATTGGCGTGTAACTGGAACTTTCAGAATCTTCAAGCTAGACGGAGATCGAGCAGGAAGGATGGCGGTTTGAGATTAACGTGTAAGCGGTTTTTAGCCCCTTTACCGACCGAGTTTGCAGAGGATTTGCCTTGTAAGCTCGGCGAAGCTTGTGATTCGATTGGATCTTGCACTACTTTCTTTTTTCATTGAGTACAAGCTTTGGATCCTCATGGGTCTATAAGCCACATGAACAATGTTGAATGTTAACAATATAATAGCAATATAAGAACAATACCAAAATGTAAAAATAAGGAATTCAGAAGTAAAAATCCGAGTAATCGCATGGTTCGTAATACTTCATCTTAATCTCTGGATTTAGTCTTAAATTTAGCGTTCTTCTTTTTAGTTTTTTTAATCTACACCTGGTTTTAGTTTTATGTATTAGAAAACACCAGTACAATGTGTACGGTTTGAACCTATATCTGACAGCTATTTGTTTTCTCTGAGTTTTAACATTATTATTCTTGTTATAAGATAACTTGCATTATATTGAAGGGTTGAATTTAGCCTCACCTGGATAGATCAAATCTTTAGGTTAAAACAAGCAATATGTATTCAAAGCAATTATTTTTTTCCTATACCCTGCTCTTTCAATTGGAATTATTGAATCAGTATTGTATTGACGAAAATGTGATGCAAATGTTTTCGACACGTTTTCCAGGAAATTGTTCAATGACTCGGTTTAATGCGCGACGCACAAAAATAATCAATGGGGATTTTATTGCTGAGACGAAATGGATCCACCGTATTTTAAACCCGAGTATTGTGCAAACTTGATTAGCAAATAATTTAATTAACTGGATTAATAATAATTGAATCTCTTTATATTTATTCGAACTACGTATAACGTTATTCCCCTTGTTTCTCTATTTCAGCAGTAATTTTCTTTTTTTTCCGATTTTTCAATTTGAATAGATTCTTACTTTTTATATAAATATACATATATATAAAAAAGAAGAAAGAAAATCATTCGAATTTCTTTGTTGAGATACAGCTCTTAACTTTTCTGAAAGTCGTTTTAGATATCGAGACACGGGGAAATAGCTTGCCGTCACACGGTGACACTCCCACGTAACCGAACACAGTATCCTGTTGCTTTCTTTTCGTTCTTCCTCCCTCCTTCCTTTCTTTTGTCTTGGCACGAATCTCGGACCCGATCTTCGCACGAAAGATGGCACCGTGATATTGAATTTCCTCGAATACTCGAACTGACGCAATTTTCGGTAATTGCACAGAGATTGTTGTGTTTTCTCTCTTTATAAATGGAGAGAGGAAGAGAAAAAAATGACGCATTTGTCAAAATTGCTAACACTGTCCAAAATTTGTAGAAAACTGTTAAATTATATCAATGTCTGTAGAACAATTTATTTTCTGAGATTTTAAGTAAGATTTTAAAGATAAATAGTTTTGATTGAACTATGCAAAATGATATTGTAAAATGAAAATATAAAATAAAAAGCATGCTTTTTTATTAAAAATGAAGAATTGTTTTTCTTAAATCGACAATAAAGAAACGCAAGTGATCATTGATAATAATAAAATTAATGTAATAAAATTCTTATTGTTTTCATTGGACTTATAATTTATGTTATACCAACGTATTTCTTTGAATTTGAGTATGTTAGAACCCACTTTGTATTGTTACAGTTTACTATAAATTTCTTCGTCTGACATCCCAGATACAGGGAAAAGGCAGATGTTTGAAAATTTAAGGAACTGTGGGTTATTTTGCTAATAGTGATAGTAGAATTACCCCATATATATCAGAAAGAGAGGATTTCCCGGGTGATTCATCAATAGTATTGTGTTGCAAGGCCGTATACGAGCTTGGAGTACTTGGAGCTTCATTCAAGAAACTTCCCTCTGAAATTATACTAGGCATCTGTCTTGCTTTCCTGCCTTGATAAACTGCGATACGCTTGTGCTTATTCAGCTTCCCAATGTCTGACAGATATATATATATGTTGGAAAGCAACAGTTTCTGCGCTCGATTTCAATTTCTAGCTTCTTTTGTTGTCTCTTATAATCTATTTCTTTCCTATTTCTTCGAGTTGCAATGTTAAAAGAAAGAAAAATATTTCGTATTTGATTTCTGAAGATCTAAAACAATACCTGACATTTGTTTTCTTTTGTGCTTATCTAAATTCAAATTTTTATGCTTGTATTTGAGGTTTAAATTTAAATCATAATATTCTATCACTTTATAGGTTAAATTACCTGTACATACAAATTGCAATTTCTTCCCCTAAATTTACTTTCAAATCTACCGCACGTCATTGACCTGGAAAACGTGTTTCTTATCACACCAAGACGTCACAGATCCAAAGGAGATCCCCTGTTTAATATCTCCTCTGCTGATAGGTCCCTCAGGAATAAACTCGGTAATTACTTTCCTTTTTTACCCTGTCCTAAGTAACTTGAAGCCTTCGAACAGTACCATTGTAACATTTCTACGATATATTTCCTTTCTTCATATATTCAATTGTAGTTCTCTTCTAACCGAGTTTTACATCTCTGGTTTTTTTCTGATTTCATCCTGGACCTTTCTGCTCCATTTATGTCGTTATCTCCTGGCAATTTTGGCCTCACTCAAACGACCATTTTGTTTGTACTTTTTCTAGCGAATGGACGTAATAAAGTTCCTTGCCAATTTTTAGCAATTTCATATTTTTTTGTCTATTCACAATGTAATTGTATTTTTCTATGTCCAGTTTCTGACAAAGCACCATCTCGCGGACCAATTACGTTTTGCACGCTTAGTACAAGTTAGGAAACTTCATACAGTGTTCGAAGGTCTGCTCACAAATCAGATTCGTTATCGTTGGAATGAATCTCAGAACTGGATGGGCTACGTTTATTTTTTCCATCTCTACCAGAGAATAAAAGCTTTAAACACAAAATTTAATAGAAACTCAGATAAGTGGTTAAATAAATTCTCTCTGTAGTAGTATTTCAATATGTTTTAAAGATCAGACTGAAGATAAACTTTGATCATTTTCTCATATTATTACCTTCAATATGTCGATCTTTTCTTCTTGGAAACAATGTTGATTTTCTAAGAGAAACTCCTTTGAATATCAGATATTGAATATGATAGAATTCATGTAATAGGAATTAAGCAACCATGTCTTCTAAAAGCCAAAATTGATTTCTATAAGATGTGTTACATCTACGTTCAAATCAATGATATTATCAAAAAATGCTATGAAATTCCCTTTGAACAAAATATTTACTTGTTTACTTGTTGATCATAAATGGTTAAAGAATTTATAACATATATATATATATATATATATATATTTCTAATCTCTACTTTGCCATTTCCTTTTCCGAAAGCAAACTTTTTCAGTTAATTTCAATGTTTTCTTTCCTTTTGCTAGAAGGTATTCGGAGACTTTCTGTTTACCGAGTAGGCACGGGAGCAAAATTTTCCTATCAACTGGCATCCGTCTAATCCCCTAATCTATGGATGTGGATTATGTATTCTGTCTCTATCAATAACACCGTCGAAAATCCGAGATTACGATTTCAGAGGGCGGTAGTGTACGATAAACAGTGGCGGACGAACATATACAAGTATTTATATTGCAGAGGAGTAGCGTTGTATTTTCTAGTCCTTTATTACCATTGATAAGTTTTGCCCCAGAAATTAGATTCGGCGAAACATTTTTGAATACCTCGAGCTATTACTTTCCCTTTAACTTCTGTTTTCTTCCAATTTTTCGCCACTTGTGCAATCAATCTGGGACTGGAATTCTAGGAAGTTGATATACTGTCACGACTGGCTACAGAAAGTGCAATTTATAAATTTCTCAGAAAAGTATGTAGAAGTTGCGATGGATCTAGGATTATTGGATCTTTTAGTTCTTAAACTTTAAATACTTCTTCCTTGGAATTTATCCGAAAGAATTATTGTCTTTTAAATTGAAGTTATAATATAACCTCCTCGCCATTTTCCTAAGTAGTTTCACATCATCTAGTTTTCACTTTTTAGTTAGAAATTGATGAATCTTTTTCTACCAGTAACAGAATATGTCTATATGATAAGTTTTATTTGAACGAATGATTGAAATTAAATTTAAATATTTCTTCAGTCAATTAAAAAACTGAAACTGTTCCAGATTGTATCTACTTAATAAAGTGCAACGAAACATAACGTAAAACATAACCTTTCAATATTCTAAATACTAAACAACATTTTATACTAATTCTGTATAGAATCATTTCTTTCCATCATATTACGCAAGTCAATTCAACCTTTATTCTATGTTGAAACACGCCCAATAATTTTCTTGCGAAGCCATCTCCATCTGGGTTGCCTTCCATCTTCCTCGAAAGCTTTGTTCTTTTTCACCACGACACCTAATGCCACTCTTCTTTCTTTCTTCGATATTTTTTTTCCTTGGAAGACGATCCTCCAGCAGCTTTTTCACAGACTGCTTTCCCGAGCCATAAATTCAGCGAACAGGGGGCCTCGTCTTTGAGCCGAGTAACAGCGCCCTCGTGATCCACGAAAGGAAAAAAGTGTTACCGATGTGTAAAACTCTTCCTCAGAAGTGGTTCACAGGCGATATTCCTTTTATGACCAGTGATACACGTTGCCTTTCTTCGTTTGGCCAACTCGAACGTGGATGAAACACTAGGTAGATTTTATGACTCGTTTAAATCGAATCTTTCAGCAATATATGGTCGACTTTCTTTGTTAACACTGGACTGCGGATATTTAAATATTTATGAAATATTTAATTTTTAATTGGTATTGTTGAGTCATAGATGATAACAATTATTTAGGTTAGGTTATTTAATTTTAATTTATATCCTATATCTTACGCAATAAGATATGTTAACGATATTTATCACGTAAATCAGAAGATACAAATTAGAATAAATACTTTAAGATTAAATAACCTACACCAAATTATTATGCGTCACCGAGATACCCATTGAGGGGTAAGAATGTAAAAATGCGTAGAATATACATAACCTGCAACAATATATAAAATATTGCAAAACAGTATTCCTTATGATATTTAGGGACCGAAATAAATACGTAGGCCCTTCCACTTCTCTAGTTATGTTTATAAAAATATAAGTTTTCAGAAGTATTCGCAGTCCAATTATTGCGTTTCGAACGAACTACCGATAGATCTAATAAGCTTAAACCTTTTCTTTTGTCGAGAAAACTTTTTACCAAGTGTCGAAAGAGTTTAGTAAAAAGTTTTGAAGTGTTCGTTGAAGGAATTTCTATTTGAAAGACGATGTTGGTTTGTGTGCTTGGAGCTTTCGGGATTTGTGAAGTTCTATCGTAGTTGTGAAGTTAGTAATATGGACTCTCAAAAATTTCTCAATTTTATAAACTCGTTAAACCAAATCGCTACCAATCCATTGAAAGAAAAAGACTAAGTTTTGATTATTTCAGGTATCTTAGGATATATGTGAGCTTTCTGAATATTCTTTTTGATTGTTTCCTAGCCACGCATTTAATTTAATTACATAAAGTGGCTACGCATAGCGATTTTACTTAATGTTCCGGAAGAATGGTTGCATTACAGGCTTATTCATGAGATTACTAATGTAATTCCAGAAGAGTATCCACACTTTTATTAGGACCATCCTTCTTCCAGCCCTACTTCGCGCGCTTGGGGATCAGCCTTTAATAATGATTAGCGTATTTGGATGATTCTAATTTGGTTTGAAGATATTCTATGCTAAATAATTAAACTATGTTCCTAAGCATGAAATATTTATATTTAAGAGTCACATTTAATCATAAATGAAATTGAATTGAAACGTGAATATTTTAATAGTGCATGGTAATTTAATGTAAATTAATGTATCTAGGAACTTTTAAAATTATCAAAACTATTAGCAGTGGTACTAACGCGAGAAAAGTCAAAATCACTGTCAATACGAGTTAAACGAATCTCAATTTTAAAACTTTCTCATAAGATAAGTAAATCTTCGGCAATAACACAAACAGAGAAATAATCGTAAAATAGAACTCGGAACGTATTACGGTGGTTTTTACAGCTTTCCTTTTAATTTCCATCTGGCTAGGTCATCATATTCTGCCCTCGTTATCTCTCCATTTATAATCCTTGCTCGTTTATCACCAGGAGTAAAGTCAGAAATTTTTCAGAGGATGTCTTACGGACCATTAAGGTTTTGCGGGTCACCGTCGTGATTTTCTTATCATCGCCACTCCATATCGATTTTTACAGCCGGATTTCCTCGGAAAATATCCCTGAGGGAAGCTTTTTCTCGCGCGTACAATGATATGGTAACATATGGCTTTAAATTACTATCGTCTTCGGTGAAATTCCCTTTCGCAATGTATATATATATTGTAATTGAGAGAAACAGCTGCCTTTTAGCTTCCACGTATCCTCGATTCTTCTTCAACGCTCTCCTACCTCTGTGGCGTCATATTTCACCGGTAAAAAATCGTTAGTACTGTTAAAAATGGTTAACCGCAGCTATTTTTCTCTTTAATGTTCCTGAAGATAGATCGCATAGTGTGGTATTGAAAAGTTTACTTCAGTTTGTTTTTATAAATATTTTAATGCCAATAGCTTAAAAAACCAATATCTTCTAAGTTCTATCATCTTTTGATTTTTACGCGTTATGGTTGGCACGCATGTCACAGTTTACTAATTTACTTATATAACGACCACTTCATCGATGTTGATACTTGTTGAATCTTCATTTTTAAATACAAATCACAAAATGTCATAAATAGTCTTAAAGAAGTATATTTTTTCGCATTTTTATAGAAAGTTCCATTATATCTAGATATTTGCGCAGTGGTTGGTGCACATGTTACAATTTACCAATATAATATGGAGATCACTTCGTCGATATCGATACGTGTTAGAACGTGTTCATCTCTAAATGGAAATTACAAAATGTTTAAATACCTCTTTTTTGGCTATTAGTCTTAATGTTTCAACGTTTCATTTATTCATATCTCACGTCACGTTGCCGTTTCAATGATTATCTGTATCGCGACAAAAAATCGTCAAGCGTGACCGTGGTGCTTAATTAAACGCTTCAATCGTCAAGCTACAATTGGTATAAAAATAGAACGGAAAAATAAATAAGGAAAAATGTCGGGTAAGTAACGTGCTTAATAGGACGAACGTTATTGCCTACGTAACTGGTGCACGACATTCAACTGCGTGATTCACTGCAGTTTGCAGCTCACGCCACAGTGTTGCGCCACTTTAACACGTTGTTTACGCCCTCTGGCAATTAAGTTGAAAATCGTCTTGGGAGTCGAAAATGTAAGCGGCCCTTCCGTACACTATGGAATGATTTCATGAGAAAATAGATTTGGAACATTGATGAGAATTATCAGCTACAGTAATTAACCTCAGTTATACGTTTCTGACAGATAATTTTACCGAAATCTTAAAATGTAGAATGACTAGATTTAGCAATTACACTTTTGATCGAGAAAGACCAGTCAACTCGTAATTTTAATAGCCAAATAGCCAATAGCCTCGGACAAAATAATTTCTTTACTTAGGGATTTTCTATCTTTTTTAATGTCGTTTCATTTCTATTAAAAACGAACTATGTCATACTTACATTCGAAAAAGCTAAAACTAACCTTTAATTACATTTAATTTATCTCTATTAAGTTTTTAATCATAGAAACTTCTGATTATGGGACCTGGTTAGTAGGTTAAGGTAAAGATAAAAATTCAATGAATTTGATTTTAATTATCATGCGTACGATATTGTTTTATTTATCGAAAAACGTAATATATAATTAAAGGCTGTTAATATATTGCAATAAAAAACTTCGAAATATCGCGATATTAAGTAGTTCCAACTGAAATATACGACAAACGCAGTCAATAAAAACAGAAAAACGAGTTTGCGTTTAATTGCCTTTGCACGAAGTTTATGAATGCCACTTCAGAGTTTCAAACTCTACAATATTAAATTCATGGAGAAAGAAGAGGCCTGACATTCCAAGTGTTTCTCTCGAACGAACAGACTGCAATATTCTGGATATTTCCGTTACATAGAAATGCAGCATCAAGGGCGAATGAAAAAAAGAATGGAGAGGAACAAAGAGATAGCGAAAGAAAAATAAAGAAGTGGAAGAAGAAGAAGTGCAAGAATTGAGAAGCGAATGAAAGCATGGTATGCGTCAACAGCGAAGAAAGCGGATAAAAGAAAAGTGCGAAGTAACAATTCGGTGTTTCATTTTATTTGTCTCACCTGGTGCAAAGCGCCGCCGCAACCCACGCGACGAAGCAAAGAAACGTCGCTCTGGCCTTCGTGCACATATACCTATGCAAAAATACCTTTCGTCAATTCCTGTTTTCGTAAAGGTTTAAAAAGTAACTATTATTTTTGGTTTGATTTGAAAAATAAATAAGTGGGAACCGTAACTGACACGGTGTCGCACACGGATAGTCACGCACGAGTTCTGCATCAATTCACTACTTCAAAGGGATGAATGATTTCGACAGATACGTTTCACCAAGAGATAGGAGAGTAACGTACTTTTGTTTTTAACAGAGTCGTCGCTTTCGTTCGTTGGTGGAATTTCGATAGATCGAATGTTTGGTTAGTTTCCTGTCGATTGAATTTCACAGTGTCTGTTTCGGAACGTGAGTATTATTGTATCAGAAAAGAATTGGATAGAACATGCAGCGTGGGACTTTTACCGTAGCATATTTTTATATAAACGGACGAATACGCGACTAAACACAGGTATACAATATATGTATATATTGTGTGTATAAATTTTGAAATTTCATTGCCATTATAACGAGAATCGATTATCGTGATTATATGGGCCGTTTATTTTGGGAGTGGTGTAAGTCCATTTCCCTTTGTTTCGAAATATCGAAGTGTACGCGTTTCCATCGATTGAAAAATCCTGATAAAGATCAGTAAGCAAAGTAAACTCAGTTTGTCTAAGTTTCTACGTATTAAGTAAATATAAATTCGATTTTAATAAAAAATCAAAAAAATTTAACCAAAATTAAATTCAAAATTTAACAAATGGTTCTTTTTAAAATTAATTAGATCAATATCTTTTTCAGGGTCACGAATGGACTTATATAACTTCTAAAATTAGAGAATTGTGTAATTCATTAAATTTTTATTATTTAATATTTATATGTGTGATATTTGAAAATAAATAGAATATAACTAAATAAATTTAAATTATCATAATATTATTATGTCAGATTCCAGTAAATATTCGTATAACTATTAGATTCTAATGTTAATCCAAAATTATTTAATGAGAAAAGTAAGGAAGATAACAACAATATGTAATACTTCCTTCAGTTTTAGGTTTGTACTTCGATACGATATAAATGTAAGATTATTAACAGTTTAATAATAGTTTAAATGTAATAATAATTACATTTAATTATAACAATTTAATTAAATGATATAATAATTAATCAATGAATGTAATAATAATTTATTAGTATATTACTGATAATTTATATTGCATTTGAACAACTTTTCCACACCCGTACATGCAATATTATGCCAGATACAGAAGTTAGGATAACATTCGCAATCATTTGTTTTTGATTATTGGTGCCTGGATTACTTGGATAAAGTACAGTTTACAAGAAATGGATTTACACCACTTTCAAAATAAACGATTATGCAATGACAATTAGTAACAAAATCTCAATTGATTAAAATAAACGAATTTTTTGAGATTTAAATTAGAAATTGTATAAAAAAATTTTTCGTTTTCTCAATTTTTTCAAAACATGGACTTACACAGTTTCCAAAATAAACGGTTCATATTGACCTAATTTGAAACTTGTATCAACACGTATTATATAGCACATAATATAGCACATAACAGGTTTCTATGGTATATGCAAGTGTTCGAATACTTTCGTGAGCCGATGTATTTCGTAGTATATTTATATACAGGGTGGTTGGTAACTGGTGGTGCAAGCGGAAAGGGGGTGATTCTACGCGAAAAAAAGTTGAAAATATAGAATAAAAATTTTTCGTTTGAGGCTTTGTTTTCGAGAAAATCGATTTTGAATTTTCGCTCGGTACGCGTGCGGTACGTTATAACGGGTCTCACTGTAGATCGTTGTCTCGATGGAAAAATTAAAAAAAAAATTAAAAAAAATTTTTATGCTATATTTCCGACTTCTTTCTTTGCATAGAATCACCCCCTTTCCGCTTGTACCACCAGTTACCAATCACCCTGTATATAATAACGTAAATCCTGAGGGTAAATAAGACGATCGATTTTGGAAAATCAAGTTTATTTTAGGAATAAATTAAATTATATACAATAACAGGTAATAACAAATCTACTAGAAATTTTACCTGGAAAATCGAGAATCGATTTTCTAAGTCCTAAATTACCGTTCATCTCTCGTGATCTAACCTATTCATTAAAATGACTGCCGGTAAAACAGAGCAAAAGTAAAAATGTGGGTTGGCGGGCAGTTTGAATTCTATAGAATTTACATATAATATATATATATATTTTATATATGTGTATAAAGTATACACGTTGACTCATACTTAAGCTATATTTCATCAGCGCTCCACTCGATAAGTATTAAACCTGCAAACTCACTTTGACAAATTTTTCAAATTGATACTTTCCTGGTTACAGAGAACGTAATATACTCGCTACGATTCAAGCTTTAAGTTAGTGTTTTGTTTACTTGGGAGCGCCACACGGTTCGTGACCGGTTTCGTAACTATTTCAAAACCAATTGTCTCTGTATTTGTCGAAAGTACACAGAAAGATGCTACGTGTTTACTTGTGAGATATTGCTCTATAAAATATTCCCTTTACTTACCCAACCCGTAGGGGCTCGCAAATTGCATAATACCGCTCGAAACTGATCGCCAAGATCGTTAGAACCGAAGCGTGTGCCACAGTCAATTCTACAAATGGTACCGCTTTACCTGAAATCGGAAAAATTTGCTATTAGCAGAGAATTACTCAAATTATTGTTAATCGAAAATTACAGAGGAAAAATATAAAATAATTAAGAAATATTAAGAAATAATACAAAAATATTTCACTTTGTTCGTAAGTCTTGTTCGTTGGTATTGTTCATAAAAATATCAATTTGTTTAGACATCCGCAATCTAATTATAATATAGAATAATTTATGAATTAATAAATAATTAAATACTTTATGTACTAATGCTAAATGACTGAGGTTGACTACTTTTAGAGAGGTTGGGAGAGGCTGGTCCGATTACTGGCTGGGATATTCTACTGATTGATCGATCAGCTGACTACAGAAGCAATTTGATTGGCTGTTGATATTTGCAATGCTCGAGTTTATGCTATACATTCGTATCGTATGTACATATATTCAACATATTAATACAATTGTCCATGCAAATAAACGGATCTTATTGTAAATGTGATTATTGTGTGTTGAATATTTCTGAAATTTAATTTGACGTGCTAGAAATGCCATCTCGTTTGTCGTTGTAATTTGCCGATCAGAGAATAAATAATTGACGGAATTTCGTGACTGAACAAATAAATGCCAGATATTTTAATATTTCAATCTAAATGTTCAAAATTAAACAGGAACTTTGAACACGAAAGTCGGGTCAAGTTTCTCTTTTAAAGAAATACCTATTATTATCGAAACATGTATTTTATATAACGGGTAACTCAAAGAGAAACTTTCATGTATGATTAACGAGATTTAACCCAATTCTCGATTTCATGTTAAAATATATTTTCAAATATACTTAATATATAATATAAATATATCTATAATAATAATAAATATATATAAATAGTAATAAATAATAATATATAAAATATGGTTAATATGTAATATATAAATATTAATAATAATAAATATATTTAATATAATTTAAACATTTAAAACTGAGCTGCCACTGAACCCGAAAATCGCTTTAAGCTTTTCTTTCATACATATAATGTGGACTGTTTAATTATTATTAATGAACCGTAACTTAAGACGGTGTTTCACATATAATTAACGAAGTTTATTCCCAGATATTCGATATATTCAGCTTCATCCTCTCTTCTGACATAACTGCAACGGGTTTCAAAAGTGGAAGGGTCAATTTTCTCGTTGAACAGCCGGGAACGAGATTTACGATTAGAGATTTATGGTTGCGGAAAGGAAGCTTGCTCGACAATCAGGGTGTCGCAATAAACTGGTACGAAGCTCTGGATGCTATTATTTTCTGTATACCTTTCTTCCATTTACTCTATATCCACGGAGTCCAGAATCGGCTGAGTAATTTTGTCCTTGTACTGTTTCCTCGAAGTCGCCGTGTTTTTTCGGTGAATATATCCACAACGAAACAGGAAGCATTCTATTAGGAACATAAAGTCCTCCAAGCCGTTACCCCTTTACTTTTTACTCGACAACTCCTCTGGCAATTTATTTTGCTATTTAAAGCGTACTTCGTGTTTCAGATTATTATAGCCATACATATATTTATAATTGTTGCATAACAATTATTCCTTTATGCTTCATTATGGTACCTAACTTTCAATTTTTTAATATAACTTTGAATAATTTTTAAATATAACTTTTATTTTATTTTTTATTATATTTTTATTTTTAAATATAACTTTAAAAGACACGGTCTTTCAATGTTTTAAAACATATTTCACGATTTGAATCATCGATGGTTATCATAGAGTGGAATCTCATACCACGCAAATTTTTTTACTTTAATTTCATCGTAATGTTGGTTGTAATCATTGCGAGGAATAATCGTTTTTACAACTAATCTAGTTTTAAATAATAATAAAACATTTCTCTTCGGCAATTCCACTTCCTTGATTGCATTAATTTTTTTTCTTTAAAAAAGGTAGAAAATAAACTTTTTAAAACAAACTTTTCTCCGGTTCTAATAAATTTGTTTCTGAAATTGGAGAGTTTTGGAGGGCTGGATCGAAGTTTACGAGACGAAATTAGAAAAAAGTTTCCAATAATAGCACCGTCAAAGATTCCGGAAGCTTGGCAAACGCATAAGCCATAGGAAATTATGAGTCATTCTGGAGCATTGATCCACTTCGGTTTCCAAATATTTGTTCTTGTCGACGTTGCGTTCGTAAACACAATCGTCGCAAGAAGAATTCAGTCCCCGTATTATTATTTTGCCTTGTACCGGCCACCGTTATTTTTAATTCTTTATGCGTTTTAGTGATATTTGTAGAGCATCTGCAACGCTGAATTATGTAATTTGACTTTCTGGAACATATCCAGTTACTAACACAAAATAATTTATTCGAAAATAGATATTATTTTAACTAAGACATCGAATATCCCTAATGCTATTCAAAGATAAAATAAAGTCACTCGTTTTCCAAACAGCCTGTATTATGTTTAAAAGATCACAAATCACGCGGATCACAATTTGCCCTTCTTTTAAATATATTTAAATCCACAGTTTCGACATTGTACAATTTACTATTATCAATCTTTGGAATATTTTGTATAAAATTTTAAAAACAGCAACGAATTGCACGACTATCGAAACAGATAATCGTATCTTCAGATTCATATTTACTCGTTTACTTTACGATCACGCTGTACAATCTTCAATGCGATATGTGAAAGTGGTTTCATCTCATTCCGTCGAATTTCTGCACGAGTTTCCAACAAATCACTGCAATTGCCGTGAAAATTCTCTACGAAGGAAAATAAACTAACGAGAAAGAGATGTATATTCGAATCCCGTCAGATTTTTCCTTCCTTTTTTTCCTCGTGCAAGTCATTTTCGAACGTGCACAGAACGATAATAATGCGCTGAGCATTTCTCCTCGCGCAACAGGAAATGCCCCTTCAAGATTGGACGACTTCCGGTCAAACGAAGCGGTAGAACCAGCTCAGCAACTTCCAATGCTTGGAAAATCTACCAACGCAGCGCATGTGGAAAGAGAAGAAACTGAACAGCGCTCTACTTTGTTTCAATTTCACCCACCTTTTAAATTGCATTTTGGTTTTATTATTAAACATACTCTTTAATTTACATCCGTCTGGCTAATTTTTTTCTACTGAATATAATTTAGATTCACGACTCCGCACGATGCAATTAACAGAACGCATCGATTAAAATACTGCGTTTAATTGTTTCATTAAAAATAGAAACGTCAACGCGAGAATGGATAATTCTCGTACTTTCTTTATGACTGTTTGAAAATTAAATGTTTCGTTAATGACGAGTTGTAAATTTATTTTTTGTCAGATTTATAATTATTTATAAGAGCATGAAAAATCGTGGTATACAGTGGAATTACTATTTTAATATAGTAGTATAGTAGAGTAGTAGTAGTAGTATAGTAGTAGAATTACCATTTTAAGTGATGATGGTTTTATTCGTTAAATCGAATCTGTGAACCAACCCTCTTATGTTACAATGGATTAGGTATGTTGTGAAGTGTGTAAAATGATCGAATATAAATATACAATTTTTTGAAGAAGAATTTCTTTGAATAATTCCAAGTCGACAGGTAGATTGAAAATAGTCCACTTTTCGTAGTTAACATGGTAAACGCTTTGTAAAAGGGGAACGAAATATCGCTGTACGCGAACGAAGAATAAACGGAGTCGTGTAGCAACGTGAGTATTTCAAAAGGTTACCACGATCTTTATCGTTGTCGTTGTAGTCGTATATCAAATGCGAGGTCTTATCGAACATGCGAACTCGCCTGCATAATGTCTATTGGATTGGCAACTAAGTGATTGCGGATTTTGCCAATACCACCTAATGACAAAATCCGCAATCATTTAGTTGCCAACCCAATAGTTTGAGGATTCACGCACGACCATCTTGTCTTTGTTTCCTACCTCGTTAATGACACTGTCCTTACACTGATACTCGTACGAAAGGGAAAGGAAACAAAGGTGAAATATATTTTTCGTCGGAAAAAAGGAAACAGAGAGCGAGTTGCTGTGAAAAATATTGTAAAAAGAATACTTAATGCGAAAAAATGTGCGCTTCCAGAAGAAAGACGAAAAGATACTTTTTCCAAAAATACTACAAAAACATTTTTGATGTAAAGAAGAAAGAGATGTTAAAGTATATAAAATACACAAATTTACACAGTGACATTTTCCAATGGTTAACGACGTGACGAGCGTAATATGAGCATTTGTAATTATTTAAACGATCAACGTCGTACAGTGCATTAATGCAATTACGCGTACGACATTTACATTACAACGAACGAATAGCGATGGTCGAGAAATGAACTGGAAGCATTGATTTGCAATTATCGGGCTTTCGAATTGACAATGAACAGCACACCGAAGAATTATTTGCTTTCAATAATTTATCAACGATTAACCGAAACTCCCTTCGTTATTTATTCTTTCACAGTTAATAAAACGATTCGTTGCATCTGTCAGCGTTCCACTTTGTTGTTATTTTGTTATTTATGAGTATCTGGCGTAAACAGAGAACACACTTCGGTTACGGTCAAATTGGAATCGAACGGACGTTCGATGTTGAATTATGGATTTCTAAAAATTTCAAACAAACTTCAGTTACTTCCAGCGTGAGCTCTAAGCGTCTATAAAAGCAAGAAAGAAGAAAATACAAAATATAAAACGAATATGAATATTGTACGGTGTGTTTCATTTCCAATAATTGGAAATAAGGTTATACTTTCAATTAAGAATTTTCAAAGGAAGTTAGAAGAATTGAAAGATTCCTTATTTTCGACGAATTTGTACCTTGAAGTATGATTTTTCAAATACAGTTGAAGAATTTAAAGATTCTTTTTTCTTCAAAATTCCATAATTGTCAAAATAGTCCTCCGTGAATATTCCTAAAAATTCTCATAAATGCAAAAGTAATTTTATTCTAATATGCAACCACGAATTTCCTTTTCTACATTCCCCCCCATGAAGTTCTTATCAGTCCTCGTTAACGAAACATGTTTCGTTGTTTCGCCCGTGAAACCTGCGCCCGATAAGAAACGCGCGGCTTAAGACGGATCGTCGTATTTTTGATTATCGCTCCGCCTAGTTCGAGTCCAGTATTTGATAGCAAGAGGTTTGTTTTCCGGGAAATTTTCTCCTACAATTGACGGGTATTCTCGTCACGAAGCACGTGACAATAAAATACCAATGATTTGGGGAGCAACACTAATAAATTAGAATTTCCATATTCGATGTAAATTTCGTTCTATACGTTTAATTATATTCATTTGGGCAGACGGATTTGGCTGAAGCGAGAAGTTATGAAAATAATTACAAAATTCGTTGGTTATATTTTAAGAATTTTTACTCGTACGGACGAAGATCTCATTGGTCAGGTCTTAAGAAATGTTTTACTTTTATATGTAAAAGATTAATTGTTCCAAAAACTATAAGCTACTTCAAACCTCTATCAGTTGTATTATCGCGTTAGTTTCTAAGATTATTGTATAATTGTATATAAATCTGTTGTTTAAAATCAATAAAATACTAAATGCGCCAAGTGCAATAAGAAACGTATTGTTGCAATATTTATAACCAACACTGTGTATTCGTTAGACTAACGAAACAGCTGATGAGAATTTGTTGGGTCTAGTTAAAATGTTCCCAAAATTTCCAGTAATTTTCTGAAAGTTCAAGCCACTTTTTCAGCGTTTCTGTCAAAGAGACGAGAGTATCGCCAAGAGGATCCGGCGGTGGGAATCGGCGGCGCCTTTTCCATTCTATTTCCTGCCACGAAGGTTAAAGAGAATTGGATAGAAAGCGGCAGGACAAGGAGGTGTTATGCCGGGCGTAGCATTAAATGCCTTAGCCTCTAAGAGCAACGGTAATTCCTAGCGGGAGGTAGAAGTTGAGCCGCTCGTTTCAGCCAGCCATCAACCTTGTCCATCGCATCGAGCTCGAGCCGAGTGTGTCGTTTGCTAACGCGTGCCCTTTTCGTCCATTTTGCCATAGCCTTGTTCAGGCAAGTCCTCAAGGCCTTCACGAAACAAATAGAACAGCAGATCGACTCGGAGAAGCTTATTTAATTAGCCATCGTTCGCAGATTTTATCGCTGAAATTTATTCTTTGGGTCGATCTTCTCTGCATTCGCCTTATCGTTAGTTGGCACCGGTTGCATAGTTAATCTGTGGGACATGCGAAGATCGTCACGTTCACATTACGTCGAACGATCATTTTACGGAAGATCGGAAAGTTTCACTTTGATTACGAAGCAATGTAGGAAATAATTGTAGGAATTGTAAAAATAATAATAAAAAATAACAATGTAGGAAAAAATAACGCTACTGAAAAGATTCTTTGTTTATATAGATATAAACATGACGAGGTTTCAACTGCTTAACTAAAAGGAAGCAAAAATAAATAGTAATGATAATAATAGTAGTAAATTTTAAACAAACATAGATGTTGTCACATGAAGAAATTTTGGAACTAGAAGATGGAATAAGTAAAGACTGATAGACTTTTGTAACGAGAGTTTATACCGCGTGGTTCTAGGAATTTAAATTCATGAAAAAGCACAAAATTTAAATTCGTCTTTGTTGAAATGACAAATCTGAAACTGAAACTAACAGATGTCTGACAAACAGAGAAATATGTACAAGCGAACATAGTATGTGTATTATGAATTTAAAGGGATGTTCCTACGGCGTTTTCCACTGCAAGTGAAATTAGATTTGTCGTTGAAGAGTAGGACCAGTAGACGTGACATTTCAAAGAAACCTTTTTGCTAATGAAAACGGTAATACATTCGAGAGAAAACTGATAGTACGTGAGAAGGACGCTAAAGGATTTGAGATTGACGAATCGTCAAAGGAAACGCATCCTGCATTGTTATTTCCACGTATACCTTCTCTTAAGGGATTAAAAAATTGCTTAGCTCGTTCTTTAATTTGCGTAATTTTTAAACCAGTAATTTTCTTTACTTGTCTCGTCTTTAAGCTTTTAGTTTACGGCTGAATTTGACGCGGAGCTGTTTCTCTGTAAGGCAGAGTTTCACGCGAATTACGCGTAAACGATACAGCACTGCAATGTGTAACATAATGCTGTTCTCTACGCAAGCACATTGAAATGAAGTTTTTGATAACTAAATTATAATTTTTTTTAAAGATATGATGCATATACTTTAACTTTAATAATTTATTTTAATAATTAATAATACAATTGAGTGTGACACATGTTAAAGCACGGTACGACACATAGAACCACGTCACAATTTTCACGCTCATAGCGCGATAGTGTCTGTCAAATTGCTCTTAGTTTTCTATTTTGAAACGACATTTGGAGGTTGAAAATTCTACAAAATTATAAGGATACGAATCGGCATGTTAAAAAGAGCATCTAATAATGGTTTGTTTTAATAAAAAGCGACAATTGATACCTGACACTGACGTATCAAAAACAAAGGCTATATGTTCTGTCTGTATATTCTTAACACTGTTATAAAACGTTCCGAGGTAAGACAAACGTGAAGCAAGACAAATGAAAAAGATCATTTAGTTCAAACTGTGAGCGAATGAGTCAGTAAAGCGAGCCACTATAGTGGCTCGCCGTACCTAAGAGTTTAAAAGCCTGTCTTTCGTTCAAATTTTAGGAATTTAAGGAATTTCATTGCAATATAGTAATATACAGCGAAACATAATACATAAATATATCATTTGAAAAAATACATACCACAATAAACAAGTGTTTAACATAATTGAATAAGTTCATTTTTTCCCCTTATGTCCGCAATTTTTAATCTCAGTATGCATCAAAATTGCAGAAAATGCAACAGAAAAGTTTCTAATTGCAAATATCACTCTATTACGTTCTCGCAGAAAACAAAGGATTTTCCTGTTCCCTTTTCTATGCGTTAGTAGATTAAACTCTTCGATTGAATTACGTTTACGTTTATAGTTTCAATTCTGGCAAAATGAACACCGTTGCTCTCTTTTGTTCTCTATCCTTATTATCGTTAACTATTAATGTTTACCAGTTTGTAAATAAATAATTACCATAATAAATTGATCTCGTTAAAAGTTGGTGCAACTGGTTTCTGGGCGGTTCAGAAACTGGGAATTAAATTTTGTTCGTTAAAACATAGTTTAATAGCGAGATACTGGAGGATTTCAAAATGTTATCTATGTCATATTGGAAGCGAATGATTCGATGGACGTTTCTCAATGAAATTTTGATTATATTTGATTCAAAATTAAAATATTATATATCGAAAGATTCAGAATTGGAATGACGGAAATTGCAGCGTTCGAAATTCAATGATTCGAAATTCAGCGTTCAAAATCGAAGCGTCCAGAAGATTCAAAAACTCAAAATTAAACGAAATCGAAGCATTCAAAATTTAAACATTCCATCATCGAATTGTAATATTATACATCGAATATTGAAATATATTCGAAGCTCAAATATCTAAAAAATAAACATTCAAAATTCCGATATCGTCATCGAAATATCGTGTGGTGTATCGATAAATATCGTGTCGTCAATTATCCATTTAAAGAGCGTTTTTGCTTAAAGAGCGTTAAAACACAACCTCTGAAATTATCGTAAGAAAATCCTCGATGGTAGCAATTTAATGGATTCTCGACCTAAAGTAATTCGAAGTGAAACAGGTGGTTCCATCGCGGGGTCGATCGTTCTCGATGATCGATGAAGACAAAAGTGTTTCCAGTAGGACTGTTTCAAACTGATCCCTCGTAAATATCCCCAAGCGCAACGAAGAAGTAACGAAACAAGGCTAACAAATTATACCTGCTGTCTGACACTGGGGAAACAATTTCCTTCGGGGTTAGCCTTTACGCGGAACAGGCTTACCCTTGTAGAGTTTTACATTCAAATGGAAATTCCTCCATAAAGGCGTCTCCGCGAGAATGTCTACATCTTTTCAGTCTCGTCTGTTCTTATTTTCCCCTCGCGCTCTATTGCAATTTATCATTCGGCAAAAATTAGTAAGAATTTCTTTTTTTAAAGATAATGAACCATCTCAATTAAAACGGAGATTATTATATAAACTGAATAATATTATTTCATCGCTGTCGGATTTTTATTAAATGTTTCGTTCGATTATCCGTATTAAAATTATCTTCGATGTTTATTATTTTGAAACGTCAAATTTTCCGTGAATTTTTAAACTTCCATCTTCCCGTCCGAACGAATCGAATTTTCAAATTAGATAGCCAGATATTGTTTCATGAATTCTGACCGTAGTGATGGAACGCTCACGACATATTATTTATCTGGCAATGATTTCATCAACAAAAAATAATTTCCCCATGAAATCTGCGTTCTAATATAAATGTACATTATGAGTATTTTTTACACATTGACAATTAAACACTTGACTTTTAAATAATATTTTCTTTCAAATTATACGAAACTAGAACTGTTTTCCTACCGCTGCAATCCTTGCGATTTCGCGAAATGAGCCACAAAGGGAGTAAAACTGGGCAACTAACTCTGCGAACGATTCGTTAAATGATAACTCGAGAAACGATAATTTGCTGCACGTTATGAAATATTTAAGTTGAAACGCCGCAGAAGGAATGTGTGAGGTATATACTGGGTTGGCAACTAAGTGATTGCGGATTTTGTCAATACCACCTAATGACAAAATCCGCAATCACTTAGCTGCCAACCCAATAGCATCTACTACAGAGCGTCAGCATTTTGGTATCGCAGTTTCTGCCAGGGTACATGGCCAGAATAGCTCAACTCAATGTAGAGGCAATGGCACTTTGGAATTTTGAACTTAAAATCGAACATCGAACTAGTTATCTTTATATCCGGTTACGTATTTTCTGCTTCTAGTTTGCTGCAATGCCTCGGGTTATTTTTGAGCAAGCTATTTTAGGTTACTTTATGTGTAATCGATGTCTTCGACAAAGATGGGTCAACACGACTTTATGGAAGCCATGTTGGTAGCAGAGATGAAGTTAAAATGCTTTAAGAGTAGAGGAGAATAGTAAAATTTGTTTGGAATTTATTTAGTAAAATTGGAAGTTACATTCGGAGAAGCTAAGATATCATTTATTATAAAGTTTATTTGAAATTTACGTAGTAAAATTTGTATGAAATTTATGTAGTAGTATTTATATCAAATTTATTAATTAATGTCTATGAAAAATTTAGTTAGTAGAATTTGATTAAAAATTTATTTAGTAAAATTTGCAGCACCTCCGGAAGGGGTAAAATATTATATAATTATATAATTAAAAATATTATATAATTTAATTAAGAAGAGATAATGAACATCCTTTAGACATACGTTTGTAGAAAATTCATTTGAATTTTAGTAAAATACTTTGGCGTGTCTCCAGAAAACATAATAAACTGTAAGATTTTTTAGAAATTATACATATCTATCATTTGCTCATTACGAGTCACGAAATGGAAAAACGAGTACAAATTATAAAAAATTATAATTCTCTCTAGAAGCCACATTAACAATGGGACATTTTACTAATGGAATTTGAAATAATTAAACGCGATAATGAATGCCCTAGAACATTTTTATATTCGTACAATTTTTTGGAATCTTTGCAACAGACAGAAAGTTATGTGGCTTTTTCAAAGCCATATTAGTAGCGAGATATGAAATTAGTCCGATGAACCTTATAATCTGTTTATGAACAAAAGGTACCGTGAATTATTCAGAATATTAAATTTGAATTCTGTTCTAATAGCAGCAAATGAACCGAATAGTTTCTATCTATACGTACTATGGCAGTCAAAGTGATTAAAACACAGGATGGAGCCTTTAGAAAATTAAACTGTAATTGTATTAAAATTCAATTTTCTAGAAACAGAAGGCACACACATACTAACGATACTAATTGCGTTTTGAAACCAATGACAAACGACTTTTATCGTACAAACCGTGAAACCAAAGTGGACTAGCAGGTCAGACAATTAACTGCCAGCTTGTTCCTAAAAATTGACCTAAATCTATAAAACGCTGCTGCGATTAACTGTGATTTATTTATAGAAAAATAAGTAGCTCGACCTAAGTAGTATAATAAACGATGCACTGAAGTTAATACAAAAAAACCAGAGGAGGTTGAAAAAAGAAAGTTCGTGTTAATAAAAGATACAAGAAAAGGTAAATAAAAGTAAAGGTGCTGACAAAATTGGTTTTCTGGAACATTGCGCGAGTCTTGAACCAGGACAAAGATCTTGCATTTATAAGTCTCAGTGGAAGGAAAAATTGAGGATAGGTGAGGATGAATGAAATATTTTAGCGGTTTATAGGAAGGCAGGAATGAAGGAAATGGCGAGAGGAATTAATGAATTAGGAAAGGGATATGTAAGAAGAGTGGGAAAGGCAGAATATCTGGAGAAGAAAGGCGAAGCAAGTGGCCAGAGGCGACTACCTAGATTAGGCTCCAGCGTTTTTAACAGGGGAATTATTAATAGTAATTAATTTCATAGAAATATAGTTTATTAACAGATATAGTAAATCTGGTTAAGTGTTTTAGAAAAAGCATGAAAATATAGATAGTGAACTAACAAGTAAATCAAAGATAGGTGATACAGTGTATAGCTTATGTATAGGACAGTGTATAGGTTATGTATAGGTTATGTATAGGTTATGTATAGGTTATGTATAGGTTAAAAAAACGAAGATATACAGAGAATGCGACCGAATAACACGTAAAAGCGGACACCACGTGATTCTTTGTAGAAAAATAGAAAAAAAATAGAGAATACAATTTTTTCATTCTAAGCTTAGTTTTCGACAAAATCGAGTTGGAAATTTGTCAATTATATTCGAACGTGGCTAATTCTGGACTGAGCAGGAGCAAAAGTTCTATGTGAGAAAATTAATCGAAAATGTAGAATGAAATTTGTCCGTTTGAGCTTTTCATTTTGATGGAAATAGAGTTTGAAGATGTTTAGTTAAAAATTGACCTGGCTTGGCAACTAAATGATTGCGGATTTTGTCATTAGGTGGTATTGATAAAATCCGCAATCACTTAGTTGCCAACCCAACAGTATACGCGTATGACAAATTTTCAAATTTATTTTTCTGCGACACAAAGCGTCTTCTGAAAAATTCTATTTTATCTCCTAATTCTAAATTCTTTCTTTCTTTATTCTTAATTCTAAAGTCGAGAATGAAAAAGATTTATTACATATCTTTTTCTTGTTTTTCTACAAGGAATCACGTTGTGCTTGCTTTTGCATGTTACACGGTCGTATTCTGCATGTTTACGCATTAGACAGAAGATGAAACATGTGCGTTTGGGATGAGAGTGAGGATGAGTATGGGTCTGTGAATCTAAATAAAGTATGGGCTGAGTGAGAGTAAGAAACGTGTAAGTCAAGTGCTTTTTCCGGGCTATGAAGCCGAAAAATAGATAAAACAGAAAATAAGATGAAAATTATAAAAAAATAAAAATTAACAAAAGACAAAAAGTAGATAAAAATCACATCTAAACTATATTTACTTTAAACAGTAGAAGCTACATTTAGAAAAACAGAAATCTTTGTAACGTTTCATCCAAAAAGAAAAAAGAAAGTAGTTCCTAAAAAAAAAAAAAAAAAAATAAATTGAAGGAAGTCGTAAAAAGAAATGAAAACGTTCCATCGGAAGAAAAGATAAAAAGCGGAAACTGTACGACACAATTAAGTGAAACTTATCTATACGAAAACAGAAAACAACAGAAATGACATAATGAATAATACAATAAAGTTACTAGAAAGATAGAGGCAAGTTGTAAAAAGAAACGAGGGCTACGTTTCATTGGAAGAAACGATAAAAAGTAAAAAGAACGAATAACTGTACGACCGGAACTTTCCAGACGACCAGCATAATTTCAACTGTTTTTAAGTTATAGAATCTTGCGTAACCCATTTGTATCGCGAATTACACACCATCCTATATATGTCCGTGTATATGTACCGAGCTTGCTTTGTTCTCAATTAGCGTCTGTGTTCGCTAATCTCGAAACGTAATTTCGTTGAAAGCATTGGACACGAACCATTTGTTCTTCAATAATCGAAGACACTTTACGATCTCTAACGACGAGTGGACTAGCCATTACATTCTTGAAATATCATCTTGTGAATCTTTTATCTAGGCAACTACAATGCTATGATTATTTAAAATATTGCGTTGGCAACTAAGTGATTGCGGATTGTGTCATTAGGTGGCATTGATAAAATCCGCAATCACTTAGTTGCCAACGCAATATTTGCATAAATTTCATCGCTTACGTAAACGATCAAGATACTGTAATTACAAGCGTGTAGGAAATAAGTTCGAAGCTTTGATATTTAATTGCATAAATTTCACTGAAAAAAGGAAAACATAATATTTATAAAGATTTAACCCTAAAAATGAGATTTTGGGGCGGTTTTTACGAAACAATAAAAAATTGTCAGAAGAACTATTAAAAACCAGATTTCCCCTACTATGGATAAATGAAGGTTTAGCTTTCTCAACTCGCGATAAAAATAACTTTCTATTCATTGCGGAACTTTCTGGGAAGAGATCGACGAGACGAAATTGCGATTGTAGTATATTATTGGGTTGGCAACTAAGTGATTGCGGAATTTGTTATTAGGTGGTAATGTCAAAATCCGCAATCACTTAGTTGCCAACCGAAAATATTGTAGTAGTATTGCCTAACAATCTTCTGATTTGTAAAACGTCAGGTGAAACGTTCCCGATGCAAGTTAAGGCGGGTTTCCAAGGATTCCTGATTACGAAGTGGTCTAACCTAAATAGATAATGAAAAAGCGGGCTCTATCGGGTCTCTGATTCGTCGACTATGTTAGTACAACCCCATGGTCGACGAGATAACCGAGCGAATTTAACGAAACTGACGCAATCGACGCTTTCTGCTAAATTAGTTCTCTAGCCATTCGTTCATTCACCGACGTTATTCGTTATTTACCGTTGACTAATTTATCGAATTATTAGAAATTCTCCCGACTATAAACAAAACGAAAATGAAACATAGTAAACATGCTGGCAACTGTTTATTGCTAACTGATTTATTTAATTTATTCTTCTGATTATAATGGAAACTAAAATGAGATATAGTAGAAACGGCTATAGAAAATCAGACAATTTTAAAATAACAGGAAAACCACGTCCTGTTGTCTTAAAGTTATTTACCTATTGCTAGGGTTTACAACAATTAAAGTTCAATCGCGTAAGTTGATTTTGGCGGTGTGCGAGGCAATGTCGATGGAATGTTCGTTGCATACAACGACTCTGATTATCTCAAATATATTCAACAGCAAGCGGTAACGACAAGCATGGTAAATACGCGTAACAAACCCGGAACTCATTGGTCGTGCAAGTTCGATATCTTGGCAAGTTTCGAGCGGTATAAGAGCCACTCTTAGAATAAATTAGCTCAGCATTTCATCAACGACAAACAACTTGTAATTTATTTCGAAAGTTGTTATATGCGACGACGAGAGATCGTCATTATATGCATATTATTATAACTATCAAGTTAGAAGTTTTTTGAACTTTTCGTCAGTAAAATCATGCAGACGGTTCTAACGAAAAATCGTCCTTTATCGAGATAGCAATATGATACTGATGGAAATGGAGATTATTTAGAAATCACTCTGAAAAGCTATAATAAAATTGTACTTTTAATAAAACCGAATGAATATCACGGTAAAAAATTGCATTCTGAAAGACATCGGCCTGCTGCCAATTCGCGAATCATACGGCAGTACGCGCCTCCGTAAATATTCCTCTGTTTACCAGGCTCAACGATTCGTTCGGTAAAAATGAGTAAGCGTGCATTCCCTCACGGAAAATGAGTAGGCCCGCACCTCTTCTTCCTTTCTTTTCTTTATTTTTCTTATTTTTTTTAGGCTGCGCTCTAAACAGCAGCCTCGTGGAATATCACCGAATTAACGAGTTCCAGGAATCGCGGGGTATCTTGCTGTTCTTTGAAACGTCGTCAGGCAAGTATCCCTTTTAATCCTATTTTTCTGTTCTAGTTTTATATTTAGTCTTACACGAGTCACAAGTAAATACAGAATATTCGTGTGATTTCTTCTTAATACACGTTTAACTGTTTCACGCAGCGTAAAGAACCTTCTGCAATGTATATGACAACTTTCATAGTTTAATGAACATTCGCTGCAATTACCAGAAAAGCGTACAGTCGTGTTTCTACGAATACAATAAAAAAAAAATTGTAATATAAGTATAGAATAGTTTTACTTGGCATCATAAGGAATACCATATTTTGGGTATTTTATATATTTCTCTTATTATTTCAACGATAAATTCGCTATGAATCTCTCGTGATCGTAGGATGCGACATCGTAAAACGAAGAAGGCCGGATATGACTGGAAAACACGGAATCAACGTTTAGAAACGAATAACTCGATAAACGTCGTCACAGGAGGTCGTTAAAGCTCGAATATGAATTTGCGTAAACAGATAGTTTAATGGACACACGTGGTATTATATCGCTGGACAAACAACGTTCTCTTATCCACCTTCCTCTTGGCCAGTTGTTTCTCTTTGACTTTAAAATGGTCTCGATTTGCAACGAGGTCTCGCTATCAGCTCCGTGGAAAATGCACACGTGTCGTTATTTCATATGGCCGATCGTTCGGATCTGTATCATGTCCCCTATCAAATTCGTTCCTTAAATTATTTAGATTACAACGAAAATGCGATGCGGTCGAACGATTGAAATCTTGAAATATTGCTGCTTCGCAACCTCAAATTAACTGGATCGCCATTCTCATTCTGTTTGTTAACAATAATCGATAAATTGAAACCCAAACTCGAACGTCGTTTATTTATTTCGAGATTTATCCGTCACATTTGGCTTCTGAAAAAAGTGACATTTTCACGATATAAGAAGTTAGATCGCGCGTTAATTCACGACTGACATGATTAATTAGGATAAACTCGATATCACGGATCAAAGCATAGCGAGTATCATAAGTACAGCAACAGCATAAAATTGTAATAACCTGCCGCGCTGGAAAAGATCACGCTCGTATTTTCTTCTTACGTCAAATACAGCGATAAAAAGAAATATTTATAAAATGATTAAAAATTTATCAATATTAAGATGGTAAATTAAAACTATAATTAAGAAAAATATAACATAAATAATCCAAGTGGCAGAAAAGTTTCTTTGTTTCAATTGTTAGGTAGAAATGCAAATTTTTAATAATTTGTTAAGTTTCATCCTCTGCGAATTAAATCGAAAATCCGATCTTCTATAATGGAAATGAAATTTTTTTTTATTATTTTATCGTCTATGGTGTTCCACGCTTCAATAATAGCATCCTTTAATTCCACAATCTTGTCATACTTTCGATTTTTCGAATGAATTCAGCAAACTAGCGTACCTCACATATTTTCCACTGCAGGCAATTCCAAAAGAGGAATATTTTCCGAAAACCGGTGTAAACTGCTGGTCGACGGGTGCATAGTCTCGCACAAATATTGAGTTTTTATCATTATTTTCTATGCGAAGGTGTTTTTAATAATTATCCAGCATATCCGTGCAATCGATATTATTCGTTCTGTTTGAGATGAAAGCAACGCCAGAAACGGAAAACCTCGCGCAAACCCGGACGCCTCTAAAATTGCGTTTCGAAAAATATTCTGTTTCCTTCCTACGCCGATCGTAATAATTGTAACCGGCCAGGCTGACTGAGTTAAACTTTCTTTCATTACCGAAAATTAGCTACAGACAAAGTTATTATTAAAAAATAGTTCGGAAGAAAATAGATCGTAATTAACTGTTTTTCAGCTTGCGAGGAAGAAAATCTTGTCTCTACCAGGAATTTTTAATTTCGATGCTTCACTTTTTACATTAATTCTTAATATCGGTCAATGACTTTGATGAAGTCAATGAATTACATGTTATTCTTAGTATTTTACGTTCATCTCATAATTTTCGCGCTCGACGTGGTCTCTTCTTGTCTCCAAGATTACGTTTCCTTGCGACACAATCTATACAATTGCGATCTTTGAACAGTTCAGAGTATAACAATAACTATAACAACTACAACAATAACGTAACAATAACAGAGCAATATAACCATATTCCCTGCATTCGATGCGAAAAGCATCGGTCATTGCTTTTTCTTTAATAGAAAGTTCCTCTCCGCGAAGCGTTTTCTTTTCTAAAAGACTTTATTCTAACCAATAAATGTAACGACCGATGCCAAAGACGTGGAATAAAAGAACGAGCAACTGCGGCATTGACAAAATAACAGGAAGGACAAAAGTTGATATAAATGGAATATTATATGAAGAATTATATGGAATATATTAATATATGGATGCAAAAAATGTAGTACTTAACTTTCTGTTCCTTTGCAACCAATTCTACTGTACGCGTTAAATCGATTTCGACTGTACCACATATTACTGTGAAATAGAACATTGACATAATTTTTCCTAAAGTGACAAAATATCCAAATATAGGTGGGTTGGTATATTTTTGACACACGCTGTGTATCATCATCTACCTGACGATTGATTGTTCCCAGATAAACCGTATCATTCGACACTAACAAATAAGGGTGAACATACGGGGGGTGAACTTTATCTCCGTAAGAACGTGAGAAGAATGAATTGGTCGACTGATGTCGTCCGTTACGTCCACTAACCCAAATTCTAACCTAACCTAATCCAAATATAAAGTTAACCCAAACTTGATGCGGACCTAACTCAAAAACTAATTCGAGGGGTCAAATTTTTTATTTCTCACGTACACTGTGATGAAAATTTCTCTGTATCCTTAAGTCAAATATGGTATACGATAGGATGGAAGAATTTAAGAAATGGTCTAAATTTAGGTTAGGCTGTTGCTACCTTAGAAAACTCTTTTTCTGTCCATCTTTTAAAAAAGTGTATATACATTTTTGCGTGGGAGACGCACAAGGTTGGATTTTTCGCTTCGAATCGAACCGTCGGGAACTTTCACGGAGTTTTACTTCGCAAATCTATCGCGACAAGGTGGAGTAGCGTTTTTCTAAAGCCCACGGGATCGTTGAGACATTGTAGCGATCACCGCCATCTTTCCCCACAAAGTAGCACCACATGGAAACGAGACTTAAGGCATCGATTGAATTGAAAACTAAGTTCGGAGGTAATGTTAGAGAAGAAAAACGAAGGCAACAAGATTTTGTAAATGTAATAAAAATTGCAAGCTTGTGATATTTTATATTTTTCACCTATTTTTATTTTGATTTCACGCGTTTGCAAACACGATTCTCCAAAAACTGCAGCTGCCCCGCACAATTTTCTTATTTTTCATCTTCGTCTGACTTCGAGACACGCGCTACTCATCGGTAACTTTATCTTTTACTATGATAGCTTTCTTTTATACTGTTCAATAACTTTGTTATTTCTATTTAGAAGGTTTGCGTGAGGTATAGATGATCAAACAAAATTAATTGCATTATCCAAATATAATATTCAAGGGTTAATATGCAAGAATCTGAGAGAAGTGTTTGATAGAAGCAACCATTTCGCTACCACTTTCCCGCAAAAATGTTTTCTTTGAAAATACATTAGGCACGTAGTTAGTTTGGCTTTGGTATCTTCTTGTGTCATGTGTTCAACGTAAGTTCGGATGATAAGTCTTTATGGTAGCTCAAGAGGGATCGATGATATATTTTTAACATGTTCTTGTAGGGTATCCGTGGTCCTCTGTAGAGAGCAAAATTTTCATTGAGAATAGAATGGACCGTCCGTTTAATTCGTTTTCTGCTTGAAGTATCAAGAATTTTGACTCATTGTTATTTTCCTCAAGATTAGTATCGCATAGTTGAAATAAGAAATTTCGATACTAAGTAAATTCTATGTTGAACAAATTTTCACGTCAAAATTTTCATCTAGATTAAATTTTAACGATATTACTACCAACGACTAAACTATAAAACTTGTGCCAGACAAATCAAAATATACGCAGCACATGTTTTACAAAAAGCTATTTAAATCCTCAAAACTGCATAAATTTATATATAAAATTAAATAAAAAATTATGTATTGGTCACTTGGACTACTCTGATACCTTTGTAAATACTTCTTTTCAGAAAGCTTTAGATCATGCAAATTCTTCCAAATAAATAAGTACAGTGTCAAAACAAACAAAACAACAAACAAACAAAACAACAATTAACAAAAATGCTAATAAAATTCTTTGTGAATCTGTAAAGAATATGATACTGCATTTAATTTTTTGTGAAATGTAACTGTCCATTGTAGGGTTTAAGCACTATAATGCAAATATAAGTTACAATAAAGAAAAAAAGAAATACCCATAAAGATCCGTTTTCAGTGGAACAATAGTATTGGCACACTTGAAAAATTTGTTGTTACTGGCAAACTGAGCATCATTTCTTAAAATTCCTAACAGTATCTCGCAGAAAAAAGGAAAAACCTGAATAATGGAACAAAACAAAAAAGAATAATAATAGAAAAATAAAAATAGACGAAAGAACAATTGATGAAAGATTGTATTGGATTTCTATAAGCAAGGAAACCCTATTCGGAAATAGGAAAAGTTATTACTAGAAGTCGTTTTATTGAAAGAGACGTGATAGAGCGATTTGTTGGCAAAGGAGATATAACAAATGCAATACTTTGCTGAGAAAAAGTAACAAATGCACGAAGCGAACGTCCTCAGAAGCTTACAGACCGAGAAAAAAGAAAAATAGTTAATATAACAAAAAAAGTACCTAAGACTATATTCTCAAAAATAGCTTGAATAGTAAAAAAAACGAACCTAACATGGAAATACACTTTATAACAGTTCGAAGAACACACAAAACTGTAGTATGTGAAACAAGAATTGCAAGTCGAAAATCACGCATTAACAAAATTAATAAAAAAAAAATAATTGCTATTCGTTATTAATTAAGTACACGAAAATATTGGGTTGGCAACTAAGTGATTGCAGGTTTTGTCGTTAGGTGGTATTGACAAAATCCGCAATCATTTAGTTGCCAACCCAATAAAACTGAACTAAATTAAATGAAAAGGACATTGTCCAAACCGTTAAACAAAGGGGTGGTGGCTTAATGATATGGGGGTGTATGCGATTTTTTGGAGTATGGAAGGCTTGTTTTTGTTATTGAAATGCGCAAATGCAATTATTTAAATATCCCAAGGAGAAGAAGAAGAAAAAATAAAATTTAGGACAAAGTTATTATCTTTTAACAGGATAATGATCCCAAAAAATGAGCCTATATTGTTAGATAATGAATCATTTTTAATATACTGCATACGTTAGCTACTACCCCACAATCCCCAGACCTAAATCCTACTGAGCATTTTTCGTTTGAATTATGAGGATGGATTTAAAGCAGATCATATTATGTCTCAGTAGGATCTGAAGAAAGTATTCCCTGAGCACAAAATAAGTGAAAAAATCAGAAAAAATTAGTAGAATTCCTAATCGTCTGAAAGCTATTATAAAAAACAGAAATGCATATTAAAAATATCAAATGTTAGAACAAATTTGTACCGTAAAATCGTAAGCGTACTAATACTTTTGTTCCGTTGAAAACGGACCTTTTGTGTTTTGTTTATTTGTATTATTTATTTTTATTGCATTATTTCTTTTTCTCCATTATAACTATTTTTTAAATTTATGATTCATGGTATACCTAAGACTCGATAAGAGCTGACAGTTATATTTTACAAAAAATTCAATGGAAAATCTCGTTCTTTATAGATTTATAGAGAATTTTATACGAAGATCTGTGTATTGTATCTGTACACTTATATTGTATATTGTACATATACAAAATTTCTATGAAAAAATTCTCAATTTATTATTTCGAATATCTTTCGACTTCGACCACTGATATTCTATGAAACACACTCGAGCGACGCAGTTATTCAGTTTCTACGTGTTCAAAACACTTTGAAGGAACCACGTGTGACCACAATAGGTTGCAGAAGCGCCAGCGTTCGCTTCATGACTCCGGAACAAAATCAACCCCTTTCTCTATCGTAGATCGTAAATTTCCTCCAAAGTTTTTTGGGGAGCAGGTTCTTTCTCGAAGACCAGGAAAGATTGAAATTCCTGTAGGGTAGCTAAACCCTGCTGATACCTCGACGTCTGGAAATAGGGTAACGTGAAAAATTAGGACTTTCGCAGAATACCTTCCAGAGGATCCCTCGACCGCGGAAAATAACTTGGAAACCTCTAATCCGTACAATTCTTTCTTACTTTCTTCGCTCCATGATAATCAAGTTGGAGTTTTCTGTATTTATAAGTTTAGAGTCTGCTTTAGAAGATTAGGTATCCGCAGTTATTAATTTACTAAATTGGGACAATTTGAACGATTCTACTGAAATTTTTTCTTTAACTCTTTGTAACTGCAGATTTGGTTAATTATTTAATTAATCAAGTTAAATTAATTACAATTATTGCGCAGATTTCAATTTCTAAATTTTGCCAGTGCTAACAAAATTCTCCCACGTGAGAGCAAGAAATTTATTAAGAAAAGAAGCAAATTTTGCATGTTACGAAGCAGTTGATTATTTATTCAACGCAAAATAGTACAATAATATAATTGCACAAAAGAACCCAAGATAGACAATATACCTGTTTATAGAAAAGGATAGTTAAGCCAGGATTGTCAAGAATTATGTTTTTAATTTGAATCTCTCCAATGGCGAGCGTAGGAGGATCGTCACAGTGTTTTAATACTCTTCCGGAAATGGTTTGATGACATGCATCGTAATAAAAGACATTTATAATATTTCAGTAAATTATTATGGACACGCGTGCATAAATTAGGATAAACAATGTTTTAGGATAAACAACGTTTTTCATACATTTTTCTGAAAAGCGACAATATCATAGTGGTAACGTTGAATTGTAAATATAATTAATTACAATTTTAATACCATAAAATAACTATATTATGAAAAAACTTATTTATTTAATAAAGAAAGTCATTATTTTTGTTGAAGTCTTTACAGGTTTCCAACTATTGAATGAGAGTATAAATAAATTGAACGTATACAAAAGTTCGAAAGTTTTTCGAGCTTGACTTTCCTCTCGTAAACGAAATCTGCTTTGTCTCTGAGAAATTTCTAGAGAAATTATCCTTCGTTAGTTGTCCCTTTTACCAACTTTAGCAAGTGATTAACAGGTTCAAAGTGGTATAAAATCAAAGCTTTTCTAATCAAACCCGGCGTATGATTAAGTACTAATCAAAAGAACAATTAACTTTTTTAGTGTACTATTGCATAATTACAACGTTGTGTTTCAACAACTTATCATCTAATTAAGTCACAGATGTATTTGCGTTGCTTAAAATTTTATTTCATCTTCAGTGTATTATATTTTCTTAGAAAATTTGTTTCCAATTTTACCGCGTTATACCTTCTTTCTTATAGAATTTGGTTATATTTTTATTTACATATTTTATTATATTCTATTTTGTTATATTTTCTATAAAACGTCAGAGAAGATGTGTCTCTATTATGACTAATAATGAATAAGAAAGAAATCTTTGCACAGGCCCCAAAAAATTGTATTTCTAGAATGAAAGAACTCTTTAATTAATCAAGTTAAAATAGTAACTGTTTCTAAATTTTGCCTGAAATAATTGCTATAAATAAAACGTTAGAAATTGCCAATGCTAACAAAATTCTCTCACGTGAGAGCAAGAAATTTAATAAGAAAAGAAGAAAATTTTGCATGTTACGAGTTGATTATTTATTCAACGCGAAATAGTATAATAATATAATTGTACAAAAGGACCCAAGATAGACATTTTCAACCGAAGACAAGCAATTGAATCGAAGTAAAATACCATATGTAGCCAGGCATATGTAAACCGTAAATTCATAAATCTATCGTTAATCGTTTAGTAGAAGAAATAAAGTCGAAGGAAATGTGCGACAACGAAAAATTCAAGGGGAAGAGAAGACGAATGACAGGAGGCAATGTGGAGATATCGATGGTACTTTCCAGCAGCCGTGCCCCATATATCCGGCAGGTCAAGTAGAAAATGCCGGTCCCCCGAAGACAATATGGCACAGTATAGTTATAGCCAAGGCTGAACACAGCTCGTTTCGTAACGAGTATCGCCTCGCCTTGTTGTTTCCATATTTGTCCGATGTTATTAATACCATTAACGAACTCGGCATTCCTTTCTTTCACTTTCCTTATTTTCTTCTTCTTCGTTTTCCGTTTCAGTTCTCTTTCTTCTTCTAATAAATCCATACAATTGGTAACTAGCAGCGGTTACGTCACGGCTATTTTATTAATTTGCATGCTACGTTTTCTTGGCTACGACTTAACAGCCTCTGAAAGGGAAACGGCCGTTTCTCCGCTTACAATAACGAAACGTTTCTCTATACTATGGTTTTCACGAAAGTTTCGGGTAGGAAGGAATAGGGTACAGGTCTGGCTGAAACGGCTGAAGGGAACACGCTGAAAATTGTTCGCAGCGTGCGAACAGTTTCGTTGCGCTTTAACTTCGCCTGGTTTACGATATTCGCTGACAGTTCTAATGGTTTTCGTACTCGTTCCACAGTTATTAAGCAAAATTTAATTGTTGTCTCGTTGACTCTGTTTAGCCAGAATCTCGCTTGCTTTCACGGGATGAAAAATTGATCGGAGTTTCTTATTTTCATTTGGAAAATAGGATAATTGGTTATTAATGGACTGGTTGATATTCGTATAACGATGCAGTATTGTGTAAATTCATACAACAGGAATATGCATAACACAGGATATATTATGTAAATGTAGTCCATACGAGACTCTAATTTATAGGTTTTGTTCAATGAATTCTGTATAATGCAACCTTTTTTATATTCCATTGTTTTCCATTCTACAGGGTGGTTAGTAACTGGTGGTATAAGGGGAAAGGGGGTGATTCTACGCGAAAAAAGAAGTCGAAAATATAGAATAATTTTTTTTTTAATTTTTCCATCGAGACAACGATCTACAGTGAGACCCGTTATAACGTACCCCACGCGTACCGAGCGAAAATTCAAAGTTGATTTTCTCGAAAACAAAGCCTCGAACGAAAAATTTTTATTTTATATTTTCGACTTCTTTTTTCGCGTACAATCACTCCCTTTCCGCTTGTACCACCAGTTACCAACCATCCTGTATATAACATTTACGTTACACAGATTATTGTATCTTACATATAATATGTTACAGGATCTATAAGAATGCATAATACGTTTAGAGGCATAACACGAACAGCAGAAATGATTTAACAATCAAAACGGTGATAAAACAGAGTCGAAGAAGAATACACGTAAACATGAAGTTTATGATATAAAGAACGTTCTTTCCTATTTTCTAAGAATGAAATGTCACCTCTTTGAGTCGTTGGAAGAGGGAAACGCGTGGAAACATAAAGAAAGTAACACATGTCACCCTAAGAACCGTGACGTTTAAGAACTTTTAAGTCCACGCTGACCCGAATCTCGTTATCTATTTTAGACGTGCGTATAATCGAAACCGATATCCTCGAGTCTTTGCAACTCTTAAATTTACCTTCGTTCTTCATTTTTCTTTTTTTTTCATTTGCTCCGCACAGCCAAAACAAAACTAAAAGAGAACGGACAGGATGAGCATAAAATCGCGTTTTACGAGCCAGATGATCTTTATCTCGAGTTTTTAATACTTCTAAACCGAAACGAAAGCGATAATCGATGACAGTCTAATGATCCTAATCCGAAACAGACGATTTTATTTACGCGGCGCAACGACGCGCGACGCGGCTCTAGCCAGAATTTACGATTGGTTAAAGTTAAATCGGAGAGTCGAGTGATTCTTTTAGCTTGCCGGCAGGAAAAGTGACTTTACCTGTGAAATATTTCATACACAAAAATGTTTTATATACGGGATAGCGTAAGGAACAACAGGTATTTTAAGAAAGATATTAGATTAGACGAATGAGGAATATTTATAGTTAGAATTTAGTGTTGCAACCTTTGTTTGTGCTATTACATATTTGGCAATCGTAACAATTTAGCATTAGATCACTCAATTTCGGAATATTTCGTTTAATTTTATTTTATCACTCATCTATACCACCGATCTAAAAACTGATAAGATTAACAATTTTTTAAATTGTCGTACTTTTTAAATTACTATTCACCAATTGTTACTATCCTTCTGACATTACATCTACGTATACAAATGGCAATATCGTACGACTATCAAACGTATAATAATATATTGTTGGTACAGTATCTGCAGCAAGCGTACGACTATAACAAGCCTACAGTATCTCTACAAACTAATAAGATCGAAAATATTTTAAATTGTCGTACAACTTGTTTATTGAGATGCATGTAACTTTGTGTGCTACGCCGGATCAACCGTGCAGTAGTGGTACACATATACGTGTGAGAGTACGCGTGAGTATGTGTGTGCACAGGGTCTCGTAGAACAAAAGAATGTGACTGTTCCGCACGCATCGTAACAGTAAGACTTGAAGAGTGCCGAAACACGTGAAATGGGTATCTATGAACATCTTGTAAATCACATGTTAAATAAATACAAAGCTATTTTATTATCATCTCTACATGTAATGAAAGTATTCCTACATATTTATTTTGGCGATTACGATCCACAATTCTCGACATTATTAAATTATAATCCAACAATTCTTACTATCCTTCTGACATTATATCTACGTATACAAATGGCAATATCGTACGACTATCAAACGTATAATAATATATTGTTGGTACAGTATCTGCAGCAAGCGTACAACTATAACAAGCCTACAGTATCTCTACAAACTAATAAGATCGAAAATATTTTAAATTGTCGTACAACTTGTTTATTGAGATGCATGTAACTGTGTGTGCTACGCCGGATCAACCGTGCAGTAGTGGTACACATATACGTGTGAGAGTACGCGTGAGTATGTGTGTGCACAGGGTCTCGTAGAACAAAAGAATGTGACTGTTCCGCACGCATCGTAACAGTAAGACTTGAAGAGTGCCCAAACACGTGAAATGGGTATCTATGAACATCTTGTAAATCACATGTTAAATAAATACAAAGCTATTTTATTATCATCTCTACATGTAATGAAAGTATTCCTACATATTTATTTTGGCGATTACGATCCACAATTCTCGACATTATTAAATTATAATCCAACAATTCTTACTATCCTTCTGACATTATATCTACGTATACAAATGGCAATATCGTACGATTATCAAACGTATAATAATATATTGTTGGTACAGTATCTGCAGCAAGCGTATGACTATAACAAGCCTACAGTATCTCTAAAAATTAATAAGATCGAAAATATTTTAAATTGTCGTACAACTTGTTTATTGAGATGCATGTAACTGTGTGTGCTACGCCGGATCAACCGTGCAGTAGTGGTACACATATACGTGTGAGAGTATGCGTGAGTATGTGTGTGCACAGGGTCTCATAGAACAAAAGAATGTGACTGTTCCGCACGCATCGTAACAGTAAGACTTGAAGAGTGCCGAAACACGTGAAATGGGTATCTATGAACATCTTGTAAATCACATGTTAAATAAATACAAAGCTATTTTATTATCATCTCTACATGTAATGAAAGTATTCCTACATATTTATTTCGGCGATTACGATCCACAATTCTCGACATTATTAAATTATAATCCAACAATTCTTACTATCCTTCTGACATTATATCTACGTATACAAATGGCAATATCGTACGATTATCAAACGTATAATAATATATTGTTGGTACAGTATCTGCAGCAAGCGTACGACTATAACAAGCCTACAGTATCTCTACAAACTAATAAGATCGAAAATATTTTAAATTGTCGTACAATTTGTTTATTGAGATGCATGTAACTGTGTGTGCTACGCCGGATCAACCGTGCAGTAGTGATACACATATACGTGTGAGAGTACGCGTGAGTATGTGTGTGCACAGGGTCTCGTAGAACAAAAGAATGTGACTGTTCCGCACGCATCGTAACAGTAAGACTTGAAGAGTGCCGAAACACGTGAAATGGGTATCTATGAACATCTTGTAAATCACATGTTAAATAAATACAAAGCTATTTTATTATCATCTCTACATGTAATGAAAGTATTCCTACATATTTATTTCGGCGATTACGATCCACAATTCTCGACATTATTAAATTATAATCCAACAATTCTTACTATCCTTCTGACATTATATCTACGTATACAAATGGCAATATCGTACGATTATCAAACGTATAATAATATATTGTTGGTACAGTATCCACAGAAAGCGAAAACGACTAATCTTTCAACAGTGAATCGTCGTATATAATACAATTATTAACGTTTATTCTCTATTAAAGATTGAAACACGAACATACGAACTCTTTGTACAATATCTCGTATTTGATAGAAATGTAGGCTACCTCAATATAAAGAGGAAGCCGTTTTTTAAATTATTTATTCTGAATCCGTCGCTAATTTCAAAGGATTACAGCGATACTATGTTACTGCGTGTAGCTTGGTTGAGGAATCGCTTGAAAGTTTTTGAGTTAACAGGGTGTTGGAGACGAGCTGTAGTTGGGAATTACTCTTCCGATCTAAGACGCGCAGCTGTTGCGTTTCCCTAGGTGCTGTCGTTCGATGGACAAGCAGGCTGACGACATAATAGCGATGCCTCGATTCTTCGCGAAGTTGCTCGTAAAAGAAACAAACAGCAGATGCCGCTAACAAGGTGCGAAACGTTTGGAGAGAAATAAACGAGGAAATGTAATAAGCAACCGTGGCGTGTCGTTTTATTACACGATATATACGATATATCGATCGGACCACCCTTTCGACTTTCTTTTATTCTTAACATAGCGTGTGTCCCGTGAGACGTTGTTATACTTTTATTCATACGCTGTTCTTAATGTGGATCTTTTTTATTTATTTTTCAAATAAAATTGCTGCACAAGAATATCAAAAGACTGGGAAGTAGTGGATTGGCAACTGAGTGATTGCGGATTTTGTTAATACCACCTAATGACAAAATCCGCAATCACTTAGTTGCCAACCCAATAGAAAAAGGAGGATTAGGGGAAGAGGGGAGAAGCAAGCGTGCGAAGAAGATGAATAAAAGCAACGAAACGGTTATTAAGTTAGTCCCACAAATATAGAAAACATCGTACTTTGTACATTTTTCACACGAGCGGTCTGCTTTGTAACGTAAATAATGATAATTGTCATAGTAAACTTCTTAATATTGACGATATTTCTATTAACGTTATCTATGCATTTTTATTGTTTATTGATAAATTTCTACTAACACTGTCTCTACATTTTTATTAATTTCAATAAATTTCCATTATTTTTAATAAATTCCGCTCTAAAGAGATTTTACTTAGTCTTTTATCTAGTTTATTTAGATTTCATTTAGTTTCCGCCAAAAATTCAAAGAAAAAAAAAAGCAGCAGGTAACGAAGACTTTACAACTTTCAGACTTGCGTGGAATTTTTTCTCGTCGCGTGTGGAACGCTGTGAATACTGTGTTGCATTTCGTTACGGCCAGTGACGTCGAATTCCGTGAGGGGGCGCGAAATAAAATACGATCTCCGAGCTTTTACGGCTTTCCTCGCGTGCAACTGGAACGGAAAGCTTCGATGGGAGTTTCCCAGTGATTTCTCGCTGGTAAATCGAGATGTTGGCAGGCCGGCCAGTGGTTTTAGTTCACACGAGGCGAATAAAGTTCCTTTGACGAGATTCTCGAGTGGGGAACAGCTACATTTTACACAAGTTGCCGTAGCAAACGATTTCAAGGGATTCCGATAAACGACCAACTTTCCAACTGTTTCGAGGAAATCGTTGCTGGATCACATTCCCGCCCATGACAAACGAATCTCTGTTTTGTAACCGGCATGATAGGCCAGTCTATGGAGGAGATCTGTAAACTCTCATAGAAATGGAGAAAGTTAAGTCCGATAACAATCGAGAAATTTGTGAGGTCTCGCGGTAATCGAGAAATTTACGAAGTGTCGTAGAAATCGAGAAATGAAAGGAAAACAGAGTTACAGAATCGCGTAGTGATGGGTTCTATCAGGCAATCGAGAAAGTTGCGTCGTTTATGACAAAAAAGGATGATGCAGAAGTCGTAAAAGAAACTCTCTTGATTACCTAACAAATTTGACAAGTTTTATGTAGAAAGGATCCACGCGAATAAATACAAATATAAAATTGAATTTGATCTTTCACGAATGGGGTTTTAAGAGAAAACTGCACTTTCCAAGGAGCATCATATTGAAACGCGAATTAAGAATAAAAGATTCGAAGAGCAAGCTTGGAGGTCGGAAGAAACGTTGACGAAGTACTGTACGCTTTAAAAGGTTGGAAGAAAATTGAAGTCATTTAAATCATGCAGAATGTTGAAATATCGTAGCGCTAGCTGGCCAACGTTCGAGAAGAAACGCGCTAAGAATTCCGGGGAAAATACTCGATGGCCGAGGGGATGGAAAGCAACTTAACGTAAACCGTACGCGGCTCATAAAACCCAGACACCTAAACGCTCTTCCCCCAGCGAAAAACCCCCAAATGCAACCCCTCGACTCTCGGTAAACGCATACAGAACCTTTGAACCTCCGCACTTCTTGATTCCATCAACATGCCTATTTTCTGCACTCGTTCGATCGTAACGAAAAATGTTTTATCGTGATGCAGAAAAAAAAAGAAGAGAAGTATAATATCATGTTCTGAGGACGATTTTGGGGATAGCTGCCATTACCATAAATTCCACGAGGTGTTAAACGCTTTCAAAGGAACAACGAAAGGAAGATATTACTCGGACATTGTAAATAACAAACAATTACGTATACATAACACGACAAAGTTACGTTAAATAATAGAATTTGTTGATTTTATGAATTATATGAATTTATCAGGCGACCATTTAATTTGTTAATTGCGTCATTCTCTGATTAGGAATTTCGCTAACTTTGAAGTTGAACATTGATACAGAAGAACTGGTTTTAGTTCTTAATGCAATATAATAAGAAATATATTGCGTTTTTAATAGAAGTGCAAGAATGTATCGAATAATAGAGGTTTATAATCAATGAATAATAATCAGTGAATAATAAGTCATATGAGTAATAAATTACGTACAAATATTTTTCTAGATAATGTACGTATTCGTAAGGATTTGAATTTGCATTTGTATTTATTCTACCATACCATCTACCTATTCTAGCATACCATCATAGTGTTTTATCACATAGTCGCTAACGCAACTTACAAGATGGAACAAAGTGTGTAGTAGGAACGAGAGTATAATTCGGAAACGAATAAAGTGAGAGCAAAGTCATAGGGTTGGTTATTTTCAGAAGGAAGAATCGTTGATTAATTCCACTCGGAGCGGCGACGAACCGTGATCGTCGACTGTTTTCGTTACAGAGAATTTAATAAGAGGAATGGAAATGAAAGGAATACTGTAGAAATGTCGGTTAACGGTCTATCAAATCTTTTCGTGTACGAGTGCATTTTTTTTTTTTTTTTTTTTTTGGTAGAGTTAAGATAAAGAGAGAACAGATGGATGCGAATAAAAAGTTACGGGGATAATGCAATTCGGGAGCATTTATTAGATTTCGTGTTCTCTGGAGCAAGTTTGCTGAAAGAGGAAATGAATACAGCTGGTAGAAAGACTGGCTAAGATGTATGGAGGATAAAATGCACCATGTTTTTCTAAAATGTGGTAGAATTAACGAGCCATAAACGAATAATAAATGCTACATTCTCTGTGAAAGAAGAGAAGATTAAAAAGGAACGAACAGATTTCTGCTTTTACTGAGAACAGATTCGTATAAATAGCAATAGTTAGTTAGTTAGAAAAGAGACTAAAAAGAAAGTAAAAGAAAATTGTCCACAATCAATAAACAGATTATTTCTTGCCTGTGATTGAGAAACAGAATAAGAACAAATGAAGGAAGTTACGTAATAGCAAATAATGATATAGTTCACAAGTGATACTATTCATTGCAGTCGTTGCTTCGCTTCTGTTATAAAAGCTGAGGAAGGATTCCTTGCTATTGTTAACGCATACGATTCTTTTCTGGAACAATAAATACCATTTCGATTGTATCATTGGTTGGAACTTGTAAACTGACTTTGATTCTGAAACTAAAATAGTGAACTGATTTTAATTGGAAATCCTAATTGATCATTGTTAATGTAACAAACGATCCTTCCTATCTTAACTTGAAATAGCAGGTAGCCATGATATTTCAAGGTAAATATTCAAATCTGTATTCTGTTAATGGCAGATGTCTCTGAGACATCCAGCTTTTAGTCTTATTCCTGTTCAAGCAGCTTTCAGTTTTGACAGAATGAGGAAATTAAATTACTCCGACTGCGTGAGTGTTAAGAACTTTTAAAGGATGAGCTTACGTAGGATAAATCGATTCTCCTGTGTCATTTTGAAGAACAATGTTTCAACAACGATAATTCCCATACTTTTAGTCCTTATTATATTCTATTATGTTTTTTATGTCTTTCGTACCATATTATTATTTAACGATATTCTTCGCGAATAACAACTCGACAAATGCACGTGGAATTTCTATTAAATGTTTTTCTCACCACAAAGTAGTTTGATGAAATGTAAAATTATGTTTTGTGTAGAATTTACATAATAAACATTTCAGAACAAAGAACAGAACAGAGGATGCTAAAATTAATAATAGCAAAGAAGAATGAAATTATACATTTTTTATCGATTCTATATTATATATTTTATATATAATTAAATAAATATATTTAAGAAATTGGAAAATTGTTCCATAACATTGTCAGCTGAAATTTCGCCTAGAAATTTCAAATTAACCAGCCTTAAGTGTACAAATAAGACACAATGAGAGTAAAAAATAGTCAACACCCACGTTTGACAATGTAAAAACTTGAAATATCAAACATAGAGCGGAAAAGGTATAGTCTATGAACTTTTATTGTGAAACGAAAGAACGTCACTCTGTCACAACATTATCTGATTAACTTGCGTGATATTACAACTAATGACAATAAACACTCGCTTTATTTCTACGTTTCTTACTGCTGTTATTCTCTCATTTTGCCACTTTACTTCAGTCTGTATTCTTCTCCTGTTGATGTTTAAGAAACAGATAGTGAAACAACGATAGTGGAAATTTCGTAAAGGAACAGTACGAAAGGAAATGTTGAAAGGCAGCAGAATTACAACTTACAAATTCAGGAAATAAATATTTCAGAGATTTAGAAATAAATCAAATTTTTAGGATAAGAATTTAGAATTCTCATTCACTTTAAATAAACTTCAGCCTTTAATGACGCGAATAGATATTTTTATAAAATCATACTCGGAAAATACGCCATAAAAGCTGTTGAAAGCACGGACTCGACGCTTGAAGAAAATTATGTGATTTATAAGTTCTAAATGTAGACTCAAAATGTGAACAACTAATGATCGCTTGTTGGAACGTAAATTAAAAGAAACTGCTGTGTTGCACTTAACAGGGTGTTGACGAATAAGAATGACACTTCCTCTTAAACGAAACAATGTTTTCAATTATATATCATAGATACTGTACATTACGTTTAACTCTCAGACATTATCATTATAAACTTTTGAATGTACCAAATGTCAACGCTCGGATAAACAAATGCAACTATTGTGCGTTAATTAATTGTTATATCTTAATTGTTCCTTACCTAAAATTCTATTTCCCCTTCATCTTTCCTCTTTTATATCATAAAATATAATAATATAAAATATCTTCGAAACATTTGAATTGTTCGAAATAATAAGATATTTGAATTATTTCGTACTAAACTATCCGATGTATTAAACCTAAAATTAGTCGTTCCAGCTTGATAATTTCCAACATAATAGAAATGTCTTCGTTGTAGAATTCTTTTTACAGAATCATGTAATTATTTCCATGGACGTTGCAAAATAAAGTTTCGAAATTATTTTCCAATAAATTCATCGATATAACGTAACGTTGAACGATGAAACGAGATTCGAGATCAAAGGTATTGGGTGTTTCATAAAGCGGTGAATTCATCGTGAAATCGATGGAATATGTCATTCTGTATCAGCACAAACGGAATATTTAGGAAAGAAAGGCAACCCCTGAAATTAATACCCTTAGTACCGCATACGTGGCAGGAAAGTCCAAGTAGTCAAGCGTTACCATTATGATTTACTATTCGGGTCTAATCTAGCGAAAAATTATTCGACCTTGCAAGAACCTAGCGACTGTTCAATAAATATGGTAATTTTGACAAATGAAAAATATAGGAGCGAAATATACAAATGGTATTTTCTATGCTCTTATTATTTCCAGTGAAACCCTTTTTTATCAGGTTCTATATAATATGATCCCTGAAATGTTCACTTACAAACAAACTAATAATCATAGTGCGGATTCTTACGTATTTCTAGGAAATTCAAAAGTGTAAAATTGCACAGAATGCACATAGTATGAAAAACTATATAAAATATTCAAAGTATAGTGCTTTGTATAACACTCGATATGTAACGATGTTCCATTACGAGGTTCTATGTTTTAAATTATATTCTCAAAAACATGAGATCGTATAAAAATCAGCAGTCTGTTAATAATAATAATCCAAGAAACAAGAAGGAGAAGGGCTAACATAATCTCGAAAGCTCTTCCAATTTCACGCAAAGTCATTTCGAATAAACGTACAGCCTCGCGTAACAGTTAAATGAGGTGAAAAGTGGAAACATGGTGTTACGCGGCTTCTCCGCAACATCATTCGCGTTCTTGCGTTTTCAAGTTAACTAGGTGCGAAGTATGTTTCATGTTCAAAACGAATCGTGTTAGCGGAACGCTCAGCTCTGTAACCGAATGTTGCTTTTATCCAGAGTATACAGTCATTTTAGTAACTGTCTGGCAGAATTCTTACGAATAAATGAAAAGTGTCTGACCTCGTTTTCTATACGCTTTTCACAGAAGTAGTAAAATATCATACGGCCGTATGTCCCTGGTAAACACTCGCTGAAACTGAAGATAAGGAAACTTATTATCCCAGTTTGGTAGTTTTAACTACACACGAATTAACTTAAAACTGGTGTTCCCGAAATGTCTATTTACTAAGACGGACAGTAAAAATCTTTCAGTAGGAAAGTTACTAAAATTCATAGTGTGTCAACTACAAACTTTCTATTGCCTGTCGCTGCGTGCAATGAAATTATGCATTTCTAAAAGACTGACTAGACTGCGAATTTTTATGCAAATTTGTATTCTTACGAACAGGACTAAAAAGATAGAATTTAAATGAAGATTCCTTTCATTTATCAAGCGTTATAAAGAGTACTCTATCTTGGATATTTGATATATTTTGGTATACTATTGGATTGGCAACTAAGTGATTGCGGATTCTGTCGTTAGGTGGTATTGACAAAATCCGTGATCACTTAGTTGCCAAACCAATATATACAATCTGTCATCATGTTGCAATGAATAAACTTATAGAAGAAAGTCATCTATTTCATGGGAATTGAACATTAATCGTATGCTTATGTAACGAAATTAAGAAATTAATAAAAAGTGAAGCTGCTCGTCTTGTGCGAGGCTCGTATTATTATCGTATACTTCATATTCGTAGTCTGTGACTGATTATACAGTTATCGACCGATTAATCTAGAAAATAGTTTCTTAAAAAATGATATATTTCGTTATCACGTGGACATATAAAAATACCTAACAAAACGTAGGAGTGAAAAGTTTGTATGGTTTGATAGTTATGAGATTATGTATACATTCATCGATAATTATTAATTTCTCCTTGTCTTAAGACGTGTCACAATACCACGTAATTCTCCCACTTTGACATCAATAATGACGATTTCAAACAGTTACACTATCTTGGCTAGCATCCAACGAAACGACGCTAAACTGACAGTGTCAGAATTGAATTAAGGATAGCATAGATTTTCTCGTCCATGGGCGAATGAAATACGAATTCGACCCGGATGGCTAATTAATGCGGATTCGTGGCAAATTAATTGCTTAACAAACGGCCGTTTCCTCGATCGCTGTTGGCCATTCGCGCGATTTTCCGCCGTTATACGAACCGATAATCAACGCCGTGAATCTAAAATCGATTCGATTTACCTCGACAATTCACTGGAACGGTTCGATTGCCCGCGGATATCAAACTGCCAATGTATCACAAAATTGCATTAGTCTCTGATAATTATTTCGGAAAGACTTTCTCTATCGTTATTTGCAAGTCATTGAATACTTAACAGCAGGTGCGAAACAAGTGGATGAACGTAACATAAATTTCTAACTACATTTGTAGATTTGTTAAGATCTATTAATATCTAGGTATTTATATTATCGTAGATCTACAGAGATATTCATGTTGTAGGAATTTAATTCCTCTATGCTTGTCAACATTTATTACGATCTAGTAATTCATATTACAAAGGAGGTTACATCATATCATCCCTTCTCTGAAAATCTCACTGAAACCTATTTAGACTGTCATCTTATTTTCTCTTATATTGTATGTATTATATTATATTATACGTATTATTATTCCACTTACTAGTACTGCTGCTATTTTAATTTATAATATGTCTATCTAATTCCATCGTAAAATTTTTATATAGTGATCCATAGATGGTTGTACTTTACTATAGGTATACAAAAACTACTTCTAAAAACTCCACGATCCTCTTCAGTTTCGCGCAAAAAAATAATCTGCGTATAAAAATTGACTGTACGATGAAAAGAAAAAAATCATCCATTCGTTCCTCTAATTCCATCAAAAAAAAAAAAAAAAAAAAAAAGAAGAAAACCAATACCAACGATTAAATGTGCACGACAGTTGATTCAAGCATTTCAACCGATCGATATCGTCGATTTCAGTGGAGGGAGAATGTCAAAAATAACAAAAAACAAAAATCAGAAAAAGCATTTCGTTGGTTGTTTTTCACGAACGTTCGACCGTTTGCACACGTGTCGGAGAATCAAATGTGCATCGCGGCGTGTAATAATAGTTTACGTGCAATGTATGGTAGTATGGATCGTGGGCTTGACTTACACATGTGTTCGCCAAGCAGCCAGATTTCAGGTCCAGAATTCACCTCAACAAGAACGGTCGGTGTACAGATCAAAAGAACGCAGAGGTCGGCCACGCTAAGGTTCACCAGAAAGATGTTCGTGCTGTTCCTCATGTCTTTACCCCGAAACACCACGATCGGTACCTGAAACGAATAAAAAAATCATCATGTTTCTGATATTCGATCGCGAGGACAACTCGACGTATGGAGAGGGTATGAAGGGATGGAAAAAGATTGATTAAACGTAGTAAGATGTTTCTAGATCACCTGGTAGTTAAATGTTAGACATAATTGAGTAATACAAATTTAATATTTAAGTAATAAAAGTATAATAAAAGCAACAAATTTCTGAAAATTATTCGACAGTAATAAGATTCGGTTCAAACTGAAATTAAGACCGCGATATGGATATAAGAGAATATTGTAAAATAACTTTCGCACATACTGTTCCGTTGCCTTACTTCAATTCTTATACATTATTGGAAAATAACTGACGAACGATAGGTAAAATTGAACGGCGGAACTTACCATGAGATTCCCTATTATGCCGAGAACCATCACCACAATACAGGCGATCATGGACGTCGTGCGGATGTAAGCCGGTAACATGTAAAGATCAGTGGTATTTTCAGTCTTGATCACTGAAACGTTACAATTCGTTTCGTGTTAAATCGATTATGTTCTCCATCGAGATTTATTAAATAATAAATAACCAAAAAATAATAGACTTGCTCTTGGAACTGTAAAAATATATCTATATTTTAATTTATTCGATCAAATATTTAAATTCATATTATTGTACAAATGATAAAATTTATGCTTCAATTTTCTTTATATCTACTCGATTTCACCGATATCTTTTATTCAGAACTTTGTCTCAGATTATCTTCTACATTTTGACGACAATTAAGGGGGCTCATGATGAAACTGATCCTTGTTGAATTTTGTTTACTTTTATTTTATAACCCGAAGAGTATTTTACTAAAAAAATGTACCGAAGAGAAATGAAAGACGCTAGAGAATTCTATTCTGTCAGTTTCCCCAGAAGGAAGAAGACGAACATAGACAAGAGCCGGTTCTACCAACAAGTCATTCAATTTCACGATATTTTTCTCTCTCGTAAAATACAGTCCAAAACTATAAACCTTTTTGCGACAATAATATTCACACTAATAATATAAAACGATGACAGCGATTACCATCGTTGTTTCGATGCTTCGATATTTCGGCTAATGCAAATACATTTACATTCTCTCGCCCACACATCCTCTTCGCCGCATGCATTTTATCAAATAACCGATCGCGAAGAATAACAAAATTAAGCGTGACATGGCACGCTGGTGCATACCCGATAACGCATTGAGACCGTTGTTTCCAGTAACGGTTGTACAACACGAAGAATTTAACTCGAGCGGGACACTGGACACCGTGGACAACATTTTCGTCCCTTGCTGCGCCAGGAACAATTTCCAACCGTGTATTTTGCCCCGCCTCCTGTCACACGAGCGCGCGATGATGCTTCTGTTAGTGTCGATTGTCCATCGTGTGCCTGTTTTATCCTTTGCGAATCCACCTTACTCTCTCACTTGCGTTTTTACGTTAAGCGCACATAATACACTCGCACACTGTATCGCGCCACAATTTCCACAGCACGAACGCGCATCTCAATGTTACATATTTACAGGCGAAGGGTACGTGAAACGTATTACCGAACGTCTCGGTGTCATCGGAACGGTTTGGTCGGTAACCTTCTTACGTCGGTAATTTGACGATCGGACCAACGAAAATTCGCGAATTCGAGACGTCAATTACAGTACCGAATTCCCCGATCGACGTCGATGATAACCAGAGAAAATCCATAGGGGATCGTAAAAGGAACGTCGGCCACGTTGAATGACCGTTGGATACGGTTTCCTTTAACTTGCAGGCAACCGTGGATTTCGTTGACGCGATGGTATTATGTGACATTATAAACTGCTTGTTCGTGACCGCCAAGTAGTTCTATGCGAACAGACAGTTTCTAGCCAAACCGGTAATCAGTCGTCCCACCCACGGTGCGCGAGGGTTTTCGTCTTGACCACGTACTTGTCATTCCTTCGAGACGGCCGATTCCAATTTAATATGCTCAGCCTCCTTCGAACCCCTGTGGTCGCGTTAAGGCAACTAAGTAGGTTATGTTTTTCTGACAATATATCTAGTTATATTTTCATGGTTAACGAAGAAACGTTTCTTATATTTCCGCAATGGATGAATAAATAGTATTCACGAATATAATAATATAATAATGTAATATAATATAATGGATGAATAAGTAGATGTGGCTTGTAAGTGTATCATTTAAGCTGTTCTGAACTGATCAATTTATGCTGATTAATTCTATCAATCGAAAAGTACAGGAAATGATGCTGCAAACGTTGTTTCCTAAATTCCCTATTATCCGTGTCATATTCTTAGGGAAATAGATTATTCGTTTCTCGAGAATTGATTATTAATCGCGTACATAATGAAATTAAAAAATCAATAACGAGTGGAGTTGACCATGTTGACTATTGATAGTAACAGAAGACAGCGAGCACTATGAGAGTTTAGTGAAAATTATAGGATCGTTTCATGAAATTTAAAATTCTTTGATGCGAAAGTGAACATTTTTGTAATGATCAAGGTAAACAAACTGTTTGGTACACTTGCAAAAAATAATAGGATAGAATAGTATCATACATCATACGTATATTCGATTCGTGTTTAAACAAATTCCAATTTCAGACGTTCCTTTACGAAAAAGCTGACTAAACTTGTTACCTGACCTAACTTAACCTATCGTACATTATAATCGTCTTCTCCTATTTCAAGTTGCTACGAACGTGTCTTTAATTTGAATCGCGCCGTTGTTTGATCGCGCGCCGTCTAATAATAATCGTATAACGATTTACGAGAATTATCACAGTTTATTGGAAACGAAGAGTTCGTAAATATAGATCAAAGGATCAAATTACGTGGTACTAACGTTTGAAACGATCGTAATCAAAAGAGCAAAACGTTTTCAATTTACTATTAAATCTTTCCTTATTTTAGAACCAATTATATTGTCGAGTGATATATACTTTCGCCCCGTTGCCTCTTTGTATGACTGTTCCATTTATCTCCTATAAACATGGAATATAGGTCGAAGCATCTCAAGTATGTACGTTGCTACGATCAGTTAACATCGATTAACTAACGCGCTATGAAAATCTATTCGAAATCTAATTGCATCCTCGTCTTGTTTAATCGTGCGTGTAAATGGAACACGCGAACGGACTTTATGGAACTACTTGCCCTAAGAATATTAACATCTCACTAATTTTCACTTCTAGAACTGTTACGATGAACGCTGACAGTTCCTCATAATCGTAACCTCGATTTTAACAATTATATCGAATAAAAATCAAATGAAAAACGAATAAGAGTAAGAGGAATGACAAAGTTGTAATGAAAAGCGTTCTATATTACCAACATAAAAAGAAATAGTACTGCGTTTTTCCTTTTTTTTTATTCTATTATTACGAAAATAATTAGTCACTTGTTCCTTTTATAAATGAAAAATTGTACAAATATGATACGTTCCCTTCCATTTCAACAAAATTTCCATTTACACATTTTCGCAAATAAATACTGTTCTCCAAATTGACAACTACCGACTCTGCCGACATACGTTCGAAATTTCCAATTTTTCGAGCAATTGATGAAATACTTGGAATCGTAACGATCAAAGGGATACGTTCCGCCGGTGCTTTTTCTAAGCGCAAAAAAGCGCAAAAAAAGGAAGATAACGTGCTAGCATAACTTATAAAATATGAAAATTATATAATTCATATTCGCACGTTCCTTTCCGAGAATCTTTCGATCGTTTGAACTGTGAGAATTTAATTTGCAATTGGATGCTTCTATTTAAATCTAAATAACCTTATTTTGACACGACACTTGGTAAGAAGTTTCGTAAATTGCGATCACGTCTCGTGTCGAAACATTAGAAATCGTTATTACGATTCGAAGTATCGCGAAACTGGGAATTCTGACGGGGCACGAAAGACACGTGACAACCAACAAGTTTCGAAGCGGTCACATTTCCCGAACCACGACGACCGCAGCCAACAAATAGTACTGGTGAACTGAATGAATACCGCTTGGCCCGCCACGATTCTCGAACGCGCCGCTCGTGCTGCGCATGCGCAGTCCTCTCTTTTCCTTCGATTCCTTCGCACGCGCGTTTTGATAACGTATTTCCTTTTCTTTTCGTCACAACACGAAACACTCAAGCTTCAAGATTCTTTTTACACAATTTAATCAAAAAGTAGGTATATAATGGAAGAGATAGACGACGATACTTATAAATAAGCAGGCTCGTCGATATACAAAGTGGAATGATGCATTGCACGGGAAACTGTCTTCGTAAAGCTTAAGTCAATACTTTCCTTATATATCTTTGGTCAACTATTTTATTCGAAAGTTAACACGTAATATTGACTATCTTATATAACAGAAGTAAAGAAACGTAAGTCGAATTATTAGCCTGCGAATAATAATAATAAAAATCTAATAATAATAATAATAATAAAGTGTAAAGATCTGCAAAATATAATATTTATTAGTTGAAACGAACTTGTACTTAGGTTTCAGTTTTTTTCCATTTCTGAATGTTTTATAATAATATGAATTTGCATAAACATTCAGAGTCTACAAATTATTTCAACATTATTGGGACTGGTGAAGATTAAATAAGAATCAATTTCATTAATTTTATTTGTACAAAGAGCGTTTCGTGTAATTTATGTGAACTCTTTTGCATGCGTATGTGTACATATGTTATATAGATAATTCTGGTAATTGCAAACACAAGCCTATGTCTCTTTCTCGAATGAATTAAAAAAAGATCATACAGAAAAAGTTTGCACTGTTCAACTCGCACTATTATTCCATAGTGCGACCTTCTTCGCATGTTCTTTTCAAATAGGACTATATGACCTTTCTACATAAGTCATGCTACGAGCGAGTCATACGAGGTCATTGAAAAATTCAATGTTTTACAAGATATCTTATTTTTTCAAAAACTTGATTCGATCATAAAGGTATCTCCATTGCAACTTAAAAATTTCTTATACATTCCTGAATATATTTCATTAAGTATTAGTAAGTATAAAGAACTCGTAACGCATAGAGTGAAAGGAAAAAAGAGGCCATTTTCGCAAAAACGAAGAGTACATTAAAACTACAGATTCTATATTTAATAAAAAATCAATTTGTCCTTATTTCGTACGATTTTTATAATATTTTAACCTTACTGTCACATTTGAGTCATCTTAGACATAATCAAGATACTTTGCTATTAATAAATTATTTGTTTTTAGAGAAAATGTAAAAAAATCGTTGGTTTCTTATTCCGACAGTACACAAAAGTTCTTCTCGAAAACATTCAAAATCTATATGACATTGGAATACATTAATAACGTTACTATAAATTTATAAATAAAGATATATTAAATTTATAAAAATTCTGTATAATAAAAAAGAATTTATTTTATCTATTTACGCATACTTATCAAATATTCTAGCATCGCTTAATCAAAAAAAAAAAAAAAAAAAAATAAAAGAAAAGAAGCTTAATACACCCTCTATAATGGATTAAAAATATTTTCAAAAATATCAACCGCAATTTATCTCTACAATCTTCATCGCTTAAATTTTTCTTCCGAGAAGAATCTTTTATGTAAAAGTATTTTGCAACAACTGCATATTCAGGAGATTATACAGATTATCACGTAAGATTCGTAACTCTTCGCGATTCCTTTCTCCTTCCTCGATCCTTGGACATTGGCAATCGGGTGAAACGCAAGAGGGAGGCGAATATTCGTGGGACGTTATTTCTTCAACGGATTTCGAAATGATTCTCCGTTACTGAGGTGGCAACCGGGGCACAAAAGAAGAAGAAGGCACAAGTTAAATGGAATTCCGTATTAGGAATCCAAGCACATTCCGTGTAGCTCTCACAATTCTATTCAACCGATCGATGTGAAACGTTTTTTCAGCTTCGCTATTTTCAGCCAGAAACATTCGACGCAGCACTTAGTAATAATATTTGCTAAAATGGGATAATAAAAATAGAGTAATCCTACATTAGACCAAACCAAGAACAATCCTGGGAACAAATCTAGAATACTAGAAACTAAAAACAATTCTAGGAACGAATCTAGAATGATTCGAGGCAAGGACAATTCTAAGAACAAGCCTAGAATAATTCAAGGTCGTTATTATAATGGGATATACTATAACAAATGATACTACAACGAACGAATGCTTTAATAAATATAATTCCGAAATATAATTCTTATAAAACGAAAGTTGGAATAATACAACGAATACGAAGAAATATTACCAACCACTGCATTTATACAAATAAATTAGGAATTACTTTGCTATATAATTTGCCAGAACACAGTAACAAAGATAATTAACTCAGACTCAGATACAATGTGTAAATATTAAGCAAATTCATTTTATATTATTTTCATACTTAATTAAAATTCAAATCTCCAAGTATATGTACATGTATACGTGTGAACTGGCGCTAAGATTAGAATTATGTACTTGACGATAAGGCAAGTTTTCATTTTCACGCTTCGACTTTCGATTTCTCTTTACAAGGTCAAGGAATTTTCATTTTAGACAGAAGACAATGGGATGAAAAATGATAGTAACGAATTTCCAATAATGTCAAGCTGAGAAGGAGGATCGCCATTGTCCTTTTCCCTCAAAAGGTTATCACGCGGATGCTTGAACTCAACCGGGACAACAATGGACCTCATCCATTGTCCACGCACATTCGATGTAATCTGATTTTATCGAGAGATAAAGAGCGAGCGAGAGTGGGGAATAAATCTTGCGGGTCAAAATCTTTCTGCTCATCGTCAATTTAGAGCGTTTCGACTAATAAGCTCTTCGTGATTTATGACTCTGGTTATAATCGCGTCAGTACGATGTAGGATCATTCTCGGTAGTTACTTTTTGCTTAACAACTTTTCCATCCGGTAATCTTCTTTACTTTAACATGTTTGTTAATCAGATCAATTTCTTGTTTATACTTCGTACTATATGTTAACGAACAATTTTATAATACCTCGATATAATAATTATCTCTGTGATACAATTAATCTAGTTTCTTGCAGACATAATTATATTTTGAAACGAATAAAAGTCTTTTTTTATCCAAATTTTGTACAAGCATCGGTTAACTTGAATTCAATACATGAAGTTAATATGATCGCCCGTGGTTTCTATGATTCCATGAAAATGCACCAAAAAGGAGACATAACCTACAAGTATCTGTTAAATGTGATACATAGTTATTAAAATTCAATAAGATGTGTTTTTATCGTTTTACTTTGGAGGGAGATTCTTAGGTTTATGGAACATTTTGTAGGGAAAGTGAAACCGACGCGAGACGGTGGAAAATATACAACGTTATTGTCACGCGTGCCGTGAAATTAAATTCCTTACTACGCGACGCGCATTCATTTGGACCTTTACGATCGAACTTTGACGACCGCGCCACTTCGCTACAACATCTTTTGTCGAGCTTGGAATTTTTCTGATGCCCCGACTAGACAACTGTGAATCGGAAATTTTCTTCGTTTCAGGCCGTAGAGTTTGTACGATCGAACAATTAAACGTCCATAAGCGAACTAAAAAGGAATTCAATTGAAAATAAGGAAATTACAATTGTAAAATAAGAAACTGTACTAAATCGCAATTACGCTAAATTCAATCGAATTCAACCTTACGGATTGTTAAAATTAACATTGATAGTACAAAAAGGGAAGAAAAATGTGAAAATGAAGAAAAAAAAAAAGGAAGAGAAAAATTACAAAATAAAGAATCGTATTAAATTGCAAATATCCGAAGTGCAATCGAGCTAAAGTTCACACGTGCAGCGAGCATGCGCATGTTTCCGTGGCGCGAAGGGTAACAAATATTGCCGCAACATTAAACATTATTCAATTACGTTTGCCGGATGTCGCGCATTTGCGATGCAACGAAGGACACTCCATGCTCCCTCAATTATACACATGGTATATACATTGCATCCACGTTGATTTGTGTCACGTATTCGCGTGCTTCGTTGAAGACTCAACCTCGAACTGAGCCAACGGACCGAGCTTGTTATATTAATTCATCTTGCTCGGTTCGTTTATGCGAATCTCTCGTCGATAATTCGTATTCATCCGTGTTCAACGTGATCGTAAAAGATGCCATGGCTTCGATTCATAGCAACCAGGGATATAAATGACTTTGTCAATGAGCCGCGTAAACATGAATGCCTTGCTAATGTCCTCGAGAGATCGATTCTATTGAAAATTGCCGCAAGGGTAAACGATGTCCAAAGATCTTCTCTATGTGTAAACAGTTGTAACCTTCGTGTTTTCGTTGCTAATATTCTTTGCGGTTCCTTGTTTTTCTGTTCTTTTATTTTCATATCAATTTTTTACCCCCTTTACTTGATTTTCTATTTACTTATTTATTTACTGTAGACTTATATATTGCGAAAATCTATGCTATAAAATTTCTTGGAAGTTACCATTTCTGTTCTTATACAGGGTGGTTGGTAACTGGTGGTACAAACGGAAAGGGGGTGATTCTATGCGAAAAAAGAAGTCGAAAATATGGAATAAAAATTTTTCGTTTGAGGCTTTGTTTTCGAGAAAATCAACTTTGAATTTTCGCTCGGTACACGTGCGGTACGTTATAACGGGTCTCACTGTAGATCGTTGTCTCGATGGAAAAATTAAAAAAAAATAAAAAAAAATTGTTATGCTATATTTTCGACTTCTTTTTTCGCGTAGAATCATCCCCTTTCCGCTTGTACCACCATCTATACCGCTTGTACTTATCAACCACCCTGTATATCAATCAACTTTGAATTGTGACAATACTCTACCTGTATCTGATTTAATAAATCGTTCACGATTCAGGAATAGTTTTGTTCAACTGATTTATAACTAAATACGTATTATTCATTATATAGCGTGTATCGAATATCGTGGTACCAGTCGGAACGGGCTGATTTCCATACAAAGGTAAGTCGAAAATGCAGAGTGACAATTTTTCATACGAAGTTTGTTTTTTAAAAAAATCGTCGATGGTGTTTCGTCGAGTGGCGCGTCACACTTGAGTGGTAACGACAGTCGATTGAACGAGTTTCTTCGCTTCTAGATACTCTGTTCGGCGGTACAAGTCAAATGGGGGCGATTTCCCACGCAACGAAATCCGAAAATATAGAATAACAATTTTTGATGTTAGTCTGTTACCATAAAATTTCTACATATCAAAAAACGTGACCTCCTTCAGTTTTAAAACATGTGCTAACTTATTTGTATGTATACGAGAGAATGATACAATGTATGGTAATAGTCGTGTAATACTACTAAAGTATATATTAGTGAAGAATATACTTTTTGCTCTATTGGATATTGTCATAGTTCACGAGGAAAAGTAAAAGAGACTCGAAAAACAAAAGAGAAGCCAACACCACACGGAGTTCCCAAGCGGTCACCCATCTAAGTACTACCCGTGCCCAGCGCTGCTTAACTTTCGTGATCGGACGAGAACGAGTGCTCTCAACGCGGTATGGGAGTTGGCTGAAATAAGTAATTTTGTTACTTGATATTATTGTGCAGAAAAATATTAGAAAGGAAGCATATGAATATGGGCAAAGATGAATTTTATTTACGTAATTATATTTATTTATATACGTGCATCCAGATGTGTAAAATTTTGCCTGGCTCTGTTTTCATGAAAATGGACTATGAAGTTCGGCGCATGTAGATACGCGTGCACTTGAAAAGTAACGAGAGTCAAGTGGACGGTCAACTTCATAACTGATTTTCTCGAAAACGAGACCTTGTATCAAAAATTGTCATTCTACATTTTCGGCTTGTTTTTACACGAAGGATCATCTGCTTTCGGTCTGTACTACAATTTTCCGTATATCCTGTATATGTAACGATAGAAATAAAAATATCAGTTTTGAATAGACTAACATTAAAATTTTTGAAAATCGTGATATTCTTGGCAGCATACGTTTATTACCGGTGATTCTCATCTAGTTCTGAACTGTATTTAGCTTAGAGTTTCCAGGTCGAAATAAATAACACTAAGGTAAACTTAGTGTTTCCTATCGATAGTTACGACGTTTCACATCAAAGAGATCTGTTATACCCAAGAATCAATCATCCTTTTCGGATATTCACACCTTCAAACACGCCACGACAATATTTCAATCGAAACACGTATATACCTTTCCAACGTTTCTTTGAAATCCATCTTTGAATGTCATTTCAAGAAATATTAAAGTCAATCACGTATTTTCTTCTAACATTGAATAGAGCAACGTTTCGATCTCTTCCAATTGTTAATACGAAACTCTAACGCAGAAAACTTCATTACACTACTTAACTTTAATTTAATTCAGTAGTTGAAAATTTTATTATGGGTGTACTTTTGATATTTTCTTCAGCCGTACATTTATTTCGAACTAAAGAAAATGATAGTCCCCACAGAGAGGAATTAAATGAAAATTTATTCATTGGACGTGAGATATAAAGAGTAGAAAAAGAAAGGAGTAACGTAAAAAGAATTATAATTAGGTAGCCATACAAGATGAGACATCTAATTTGAATACCCTCTTTGAACTATGTAGTTTTTTCCTTTGAAATTTATATCTAAATGCATGAATAATATTTTCATTTACAATTAAAAGATCTATTTCTATTATTTCATTCCAGAAAATTTTGTAGCACTTGCTTATCATTTTCGTTTAACTCTGTTCAATTAAACGTTGACTCTATTAAATTAGATTTATGTTAAAATGTAATTAATATCTGTCATTAATAATATTTAGCACGTAAAATATGGAACATAGTAGAATTGAATATTTAAAAAATAAATAATCTAATGAAAACGCAACTTCAATTAATTATTATAGCCATTTATGATCCAAAGATACTAACTAAGAATTAATTTTGATCTTATGAGTTGTTGCAATTGCATGAACCATCCTATACAAATAGTACAATGAGGGTCGGAATCCCAAGAGAAATTTGGAAGCGGGAAAGATTCGGGAGGATATTAATCGAACCATATGCGATCAGGAAACAGGCGTGTCGCGAAATTCGTTAAATAAATCACAATACCATTTCCAGGTCCCTTGTCAATCACCGAATAAGAAAGCAATAACGACATCGACGAATCAATTTATCAATCTTGAGGGATTGTGACCAAGATTGGAAACCAATATTAAATAATACCATCGATGGTAATTGCTTCATTGTATTTCATTGGATCATTGATGCAATATTGGATCCAATATTGAAACGTATCTAATTATTCCACTATATATTTCCTTTAATAATATGTTTAAATTAAACGGTTAAACATGTTTTGTTTAATCAAGATCATATAGAAGTCCCTGAAAGAGGTCGTGCAAGTATAAAATTATCGTTATTCGCATCTACATATATATATTTCCTTTGATTATACTTCTAAATTAAAAACGTTTCATTAAATCAATTGCAAAATCATACGCAATCTAAAAACAATTATGCAATTTTAAAATTACTAATATTATTCATACAAAAATATCTTTGTATTGATAAAAAAGACAATTATTTCTTCATCGTCTGAATATTTTCTTAGTTAAAAATAATATACTATCATTTAAAAAAAATATTTAAAAATGAATTTGCAATTGATTAGTACATATTTATCTTATATTATTTATTAATCTTTGTGCGTATTAAATCTTGTACTTTACAAGAAGAAGGGCAATCGTGTTCAATATCAAGAAACCTTAAAATGTATATACATTTAAATATAATAACATATAAATGTACAAACGGTGCAAATGAGAGAGGTTAAGAAATCGAATTATAAGTAACTACTTTACCGATCAATGTCCCGATTGTCGCTTCACTAAGCTCTGATTAATATCTGCATGAGAAGCTTCCATTTTTCTGAACCTGGGGTGGCGTGTATCCAACATCTTTATTTTGTAAGCATCGCCTCGCCTCCGAGAACTCATATTTTACCAGTTTACTTGGCCCCAACTTAGTGAAACCTGGTAAAAGAAAGAATGGCAATTTCAGTATTACGCGATACATCAAATTTATCAAAATCACCATCTGTTCCCATCTATCTAACCTTTTTTTTCCCCTTTCCACATTAACATAGTATTAAATACACATATAAAATTATTTTATTTTGTATTCTTTGCTATTATAAATGCAAATTGTCTATAACTAATCTATATTTAGATAACTTACACGTAATGTGTCATTTGCACTATTCGTTTATGATTTTAATTTGATTTAACCTAACCTAACCTCTCAATAATCTCTTCTCCAGTAAGCACATTAAAGCTAACACAAGTAAAATTTTAATAATGTTTTTCATACAGCATTGCAATAAAAGCAAAAAAATTTATTACGTAATCTATAATTAATGATTAATAATCTCTTCAATTTTCTTGCGACGGAAAGGACATAAAAATCCGTAAAAGTTTGGAAATTATTTTCAAATAATTCCTGCAATTATTCAACCGTGTATTCGGCAAGCTTGATCTCGGTTCTTTATACGCTCTTCTGAATACAGAAAGCGTAGATATTAACGGCGAGATAAAAAGGATCAGGTAACTGCTGGAAGCTCGGAAGCTACATAGATTAGACTTACTAAATAACGCTACAAGCACGACAAACTGCTGCAAAAGAAACTTTAATTGGATCCTTCCATCTTTTCATGGCTAAAAGATGCATCGGAATAGAGCTTGTCTCGTCACTGAACATAGAAGAATCTCTGTATTTCTGCTCGACAGATTTCTGGAGTTGTTCGTGTTCAATTAGTTTCAGTCTGTGAAGTCCGTGACGCGACCTGGTTTATGGAAGACAGACATAGAAGTCTTTGGACTGCGGTAGGTCTATAGACAGCTTGGATCTCTTCAACTGACGGGTTGAAATTGTACTCTTAACCGTACGTTGCAGTCTTAATTACGCAACAAGTGGATTTTCATTTGGGAAAATGGAATGGAACATTGAACAAATTACTGTTCTAATTGTTATTTTATTTCTTTAGATTATATCTACTGAAAAAGATATTGTCAGAAATGTTAGGGCAACTACTTATTCGATCATATCCAGTTTTCGTGATTTGTCAATTTCAAAAAGAGGAAATTAATATTATAACGTAATATAATATAATAACAATAACGTAAGTTAATATTCCATTTTTAAGAAACAGGTACTTGGCTTTTAAAAGTTCGTTTATTATAACCTGATATATCTGCGCAGAATAATTGAGAAATAACAGTTATCTATCCCCGTCAAAGTTGTACCTAAGAGCCTAAATTATAACCAAAAAATACACTTTTAAAAAATCCCTATTTACGAGATAGTATCTACCACAGTTCTTGCAAAGAACCAATGAATGACTCTCATACTATTCACAGAAAAGAGACTACCTAATATACCACCATAGAAAAATACAAGAATAGTAGTCATCTACCACTGTCAAACCTACACGCGTTAAGTCAATTTTAACCAAGAAACAGCTGCAAAAATTTTCTATTTGCGAAAAAATACCTATCACAGTTGTCACAAAGTACCAGTGAATGATTCATACTGTTCCATTGAGGTTATGTTTCGATGGTCTAGCTGATCGGCTGTATGCTTCGTTCAAATTCGAACTGGGCTAATTATATTCGATGTCGAGCAGAAAGTGAGAGAAAGAGATAGAGAGAGAAAATGTGAAACAAACTTCAGCATCGCGTTTAACATGAACCTGTTGTCTCCTGTCAAGATTCTCTCGTCTATCGGTTCGTTTGGTATTCTTGTAGCCGTCTAAAAAATCTGACGTGTAATTTACGAGTTCCGTCGAAATCTGTGTCCTGTGATTTATCTAAATTCCCATAAGTTTCCGGAAAAACCACCGGTATTATTTTTCTTGGTCGACCACGTCCAATAAAAAGGTTAGGAACATCGAAACTGAATAATCGCTACAACCTCTGAGAATCTGGACGTACGTCTTCGATCTTTCGTGTTTCATGGATCTTTTGATTTATCGCACTGGATCGCTAACCTCGTTTTCACATACTGCACGTGTCGACGTTTTAATGATCTTGTTGCTTCGTTTACATGATCCTGTAGTTTGAGTAATTCCAAATGAAATTAACAATTTCAGGAAATTCGATTAGCAGAAATATTCTGGTTTTTATGTGAATTTTAATTGATCTTAATTTTTCTCTATTTTCTTTTATTAATGCATTTCCTAATGATGTAAAGTTTACCGCCGCATTTTTTGCTGTTTCTTAGATTTCTTGTTTGCATTGTTATTTTTATATGAATGTAAAATAATTTGAGAAAAAGAAGAATAAATGACAAATTATACTCCTAATAAGGAAAGTAAAGTGTTTTGAGTAAAGAAATGGGTTGCAGATTAGGAATTTAGATGAGGTTATTAGAAATTGTTACATGTAAAGGAGAATTCGATTATATAGACCGTAATCGACTAAATCTACAGCAAGTTCTACTTAGCACTATGAGCCGTTCATCACATGGAACAATGTTTAGGTCTTCCTACGTGCAATTATCTTCTGAAATCTGCTAGTTCCGTGCATTGTTTCATGCGAATGGAGATTAAAGGTGTTTTAGGTTATCTTCCAACAAGATAATATCGCTAATAATAACGATAAACATTTGTATTGCATATTATGAGTGAAATAAAAAAAAGACAAATAGGAAATAAATATCAAAGGAAAAAGGACAATTTAAAAACTTTCAAATGACAAACCGAATGCCCTCTCAATAAGATAATAACACAATCAATATCGTACACTATAAATCATCAAATCAAGTAAATATTTATTTTATTTAATTATCCAAACTGTCTATAAACGTTTAAAAAAAAACGAAAAGAAGAATATAACAAGTTTGAAGATTGCGGTGGATTTCAGGTCGTTTTCACGGTAGCGTTCTAGTGTCTGTTCACTAGGGTCGACGCGAATTTCGATATATGTATACACAACAGGCCATGATATAACTATCTGATGAAGGATTTACAACAGTTCGGACAGATGTATGGATAAACAGTGGAGATTCGTTCGCGATTCGCAACGAGGAAGATGTTAGAGATCCGAGGAAGATTCACGTCTTGCTTTTAAAAATTTCGCTGTTATTGTTGGTCCCGGGCCAAGCTAAGTAATGCCCTGCATGACGCAAATACATCAACCTCGCCACCATCGCCACCATTTGCCTTTCCTTTCGAACTTTTCGCCTCGTCTTCTACTTACAAACGTGACAAATCGAGCATGTTGATGGAATTATTCTAGTCCCGTGGATTAGGTCGGTGTATTTCCATATAACCCAGGGAATCACTTTCTTTCGAAGAATTTTTGAATATTATAAAGTTTCTTGGAATTTGGAATGCTGATTCGTTGCTATTTGTTTGACCCTTTCATTGTTAATTGTAATTAAAATCACAGATCAATCAAAGACTGTTAACTTTTAGTTTATAAATCTGCTTAAAACTCTCTGGTTAATTTATATCTTTTTATCTTATTAATGGTCCTTTTTATTTTTGGACGCGTAACATAACCTTACTACTAGGATAAATTTTTCACGCGAAACCATAGTATTAAATATTATGATTTACTAAATCGTATTTTTCTGACATGTATCTATTTGTGATTCTTTATACAGGGTGGGCCAAAATTCGTGGTATAAATGAGGTCAGGCAGATAGTACCTTCGGCTCAAAATAAGATGAAAACAGAGTAACAAGATTGCTGAGTCTTTGTTTACGAGAGAAATGCAATTCAAAACCAGTCTAGTACACGTGTATCTAACTAATGACTAGCATTGCAGATTTCACTGCAGACCGTTACTGTCATTGTTTTTGTTCAGGATATAATGTCGATGTCAGGCATTGTTTATTATCAAAATATTAACAGTTAATTGCTATCGGGCAAGCGATATAACGCGATACACTAACGAGGAGTATAAGGGTATGGCTTTCGCACTGGGAGATTGTGATGAAAATGCATCTGCTGCAGCACGCTATTATCGTGAACAATACCGAATAATTGCTGTCATCCGGATAGGAGAATTATCACTAGAGCTTTCTCTTTCCCCGTTCAATGTTTGTTCCTGTTCTTTATAAATCACAGAAATGAAAAGTCATGGCCATGACCCCGGAATTTGTGACAATGCAGAGATAGAATTCTCCTATAAAAAGATCTATAAATACGAAATCTTTTTCTGTTCGACGTAATGTAAGTAAATCAACATCGTCGCGTAGCACAGGATAATAACGTGCATGCGTACCACTACACCGGTGCTAACACATACAGACTTTGCATCACGTTTAACTTTCTGCCACTAGTTGGAGCAGTAGTATTCTAACAACGTAGGTTTTTTTATCATGCATTTCATGGCCAGGTGAATCCAAGATTACAAAACACGCGAAACACGCAAAAAGAATGTATGGGCCGAGATAGTCCATAACGAAATTGTCGGTCCCCATTTTCAAATAACCTAAGTGGTGTATCGTGTTTTTATGCAACGAACTACCTTCATCACTTCCACCATTCGAAGAAATAATATGATCTTTCAACATGGCAGAACCTCGCCACAATACACCAAGAATGTATGTCAATCTTTAAATGAGCATTTCGACTGTTGGAACGACCGTTGAGGAACAGTATCTTGACCCCCCGAAATAACGCCTCTTGTTTTCTATCTGTGGAAGCACGAGAAAGAATAGTTTACTACAAAAACATAGCAAGCGTTGAGCAACTAAAACGAAGAACCATCCTGCCATTTGAAGACATAAACACTGCAGACAGTTCGATATAATTTAATTGTGTACAATTTTGTATACGGAAGAACGGTTAATATTTTGAAAAATATATAAATAAAAATAAACTGAAATGATGGATAATAAACTGTATTTGATTAAAGCTAGACTGTTTTAAGGGGAATATCTCCTTCTTTGTCAAAAATATTGATTTTTTGGCATTTTTTTATTACAAAAAGATATGAAATTAGTTAATCTGAAACTTTTGATGCGTTTTATTTATTATATTTTTATTAAGCAACACAAATTTTTTCAGTTCAATTTACTGAAAAATACAGTTTAAATGCAATTTTCTCGAAACAACTTTCTCGCAGCTGGATGGCACGATTAAAAAAAAGTTTTGGGGTGACTAACTTGAAATCTTAACTGTATATTAAGAACGAGTCCTTTTATCGTTTGACCTACAGGCAAAATGATAGGTTGTATGTTTTTTCTTTAATACCGAAAAGTTCGCATGAAATATGCTAGGTGAAATCGAACATTTGGATTTGAACTGTTGTCACCATACCTAGAAAAAGAAATATTTTTCGTTGATTGCAGATCAAACGATAACTATACGCGTATAAAGTATAAACTCAATGAAATTTTTTACTTTAGACGAACTAGAGGGTTCACGTGCAGTTCAAACAGTATTTTTTGGTAAATAGAATTAAAAAAATTTGTATAACTTAGTAAAAGTTTATAAAACATTCAAGATTAATACATTTCATATCTTTTTGTAGTTAAAAATGCTAAAAAGTTTTGATAAAAAAAAAAATTAGTTCATTGGTGTCACTTATTACATTTATTGCGTTCATTTGTACACCTGAACAGTATATGTAGCAGAGATAAATATCGATAGTAAACAGTGTCTGATATCATATCCTGTATAAAAACAGTACTAGCGTCTGCAGTAAAATCTGCAACGTTAGTCATCAGTCAGGTGCACGCGCACGAGATTGATTTTTAAATGTATTTTCTCGTAAACGAATTTTGCTAACACAAATTCGATATTCTTGATTTTCATCTTATTTTGAACCGTACTATATTCCTGATCTCATTTGTGCCACAAAATTTGGTCCACTCTGTATTTTATTTTGAGATATACAAACCGCATAAAAGCCCATACCTTGCAGGATATAACAAAACAATAGATGTTACGTTCTTTTCATAAGTAGATTCTTGTTTCCATTATTTCAGGCGTTTCGTAATTTTTAGTTAAAAAGATTTCTGCATTCTTAGACAGACGTAGATCTTATTTCTTTCTTTTCCTTGTTTTGTGCTTGTTTTGTAAAACGATTGCAAATAGATTACGGGATTAAACGTCTGCGTATTGGCTAGTGGCGCCAGCTAACGAGGATCCTCCAAGTAACAATAGTTGCACTTGTCGACTGATTTCTACTGCCACCTGCTTCATTATCAAGAACAGCCCAAAAGAAAGTTCCTAAGATCTATACGTAATGCTACATAAGTGTCCATTTGACAAACTATCGTAATAGTATCGCAAATTGCGCTGGAGAACATTTCTCGCAAGTGGATACTGCATTGAGAATGAGCTGAGTGAGGATAGCACTCCCAAATGAGAATTTTTACGCAAACCAAACGGTATTCGTTTGTCCACAACTGAACCACGTTTGCCCACACAAACATTTTGTTTATCCGCTCTTCAAAAAGAGGTTATTACCAAATGAACATTTTAAAAAATTTGTAATCAGCGTCCCGTGAACATCTTCGTTCATTTTTTAAATGCTATACGTTTGATTATGCTATCTTTTTTATGATAACACCTTACCTCGCTCGCATTTCACAATGAAAAAAAGAATCGTATGCAGCATACGTGTGGCATACTACACGAGTCTCAAATGGATGCCTGTGTGAAGTTGGCCCTCCATTGCCAATTACCATATTTTTGTTGTTGTTGGAAGTTGTTCTACATTGTTCCAGACGAATAATGATTTATCTCGAAAGTTTTCAGAAACAACGCCAAAAAAGTAATTTTCTTACCAGCTCTCCATTTAATGAAAATCCAACATATAACAGTTATTCTAGGTTATTCTAGTTGTTCTAAACATTGTTCCAAAGCATTATTTCAATAACATATTTAGTTTAAGAAATAATGTGAATACACTGTATCCATAAGACAATGTTCAGTTTTCTTCATTTTGGCAATAATAATACAATGTAAAGAGTTCTTCTGTTAATAAACATATTTACGTCTTTAGAACAACCCACAATAAAGCTTTGATCACCGAAATACGAAAACAAGGATGATTTTATTCTCGCGTAGTAGTCGAGGTGCAGCGTTGAAATTTTTGTCCTGGCTTGTTCTAGGGATGTAGATGATTGTTCCGAACAAGCAAGCCTGGAATAATTTCCATTCTCGAGAAACCTAATAAAACGTCGTCAACAGGCGGCGTCAATGCAAAGCTAAAGTCACTGTTGTATTCGTGTTCTGGTCTTCAAACTTTTGTTCTGGTTTGTTTTAGAGATGTAAGTACGTATTCCAAAAGAAGAACTACTTACTGTTACTATACTATTATTGCTATTGTCGTCGAAATAAAGAAAAGTGTCCAGTCCATTGTCGCATGGGTGCGACTTCTCACGTTATTTCTTAAATTAAATATGATATGGAAGTAATATTTTGAACTAGTGTTGTTAACACTCTTGGGCCGGCGACGCGAATTTGCGTCTGTCATACTTCATGCGGTATCCTATAAGAATTTTAGCTACTGTTAAATAAAACAGTAAAAAAGCAACGGATGTTATAAACAAAATGTTACGAAAATGTTTTTACATTACATGCTTGCATAATACGAAACCGTTACCAGTATATTAGATATAATATTGGTCGCTTTGAATCTTCCTCAATCGCCCTTTGGAAAACACCCGCGAATTCAGGCTATATGCTTGTGAGAGCAGTTGGTGCTCAGATTGTTAAAATGAGCTTTGAGCCTTGGTCTTTGAGAACTCAAGCGGCAATTTAAGGCCGTGAAAGATAACTCTTTGGGTTCAAGCCTCGAGCTGTAAGAACTGGGAATCTTCAATGCTTGAGCCTGCGAATTTGCTGTTCATATATACTATTCTTTGTTTTCTTATATACACTGTTTTCTAACATTAAATTCTGTATTGTTTATCAATATAGTAATATATAGTAATATATGTTGTATATATATAATATATTATATTATATTATAATCTATTATATATATAATAGATTGCAATATATATATTATAACATATTAATATTAATTAATATTATAATATTGTATGTCGTATATATAATATATTATAATAAATTAATATTAATTAATATTATAATATTATATGATGTATATATACAATATATTATATTATATTATATTATATATATACTATTCTTATATATTATATATACTAAATATACTATTCTTTGTTTCCTAATACACACTGTTAGAATATGTGTAGAATATGCTATTGAAGAATTTGATCTCGATATTACAGCCATTGTAACAGATAATGCTGTAGCTAATTGTAGATAAAATCGTCATTAAAAATTAATGAAAATCACAACACATATACCCTGTATAGTTCGCGTTTAAAATATAATTGCTCAAAGTGCTCCGAGGAAAATTGAAAACGAAATTCATGAGATATCCAGGCTTGTATATTTCATTGCATTTCTGCAAAAAGAAAACCAATGCTTGAAGAATGTTGCAGTTCAGTAAATATGAAGCATTGAGCTCTTATCAAAGATATTCCCGTTCGATGGAACTCAATTTATCTAACGTTAGAACGTGCTATTCAAATGAAAAAAATTCTTAATTATCCACGAGAAGAAAACACAGAATTTATTGAATACTTTACATATTTATAGTTGGAGCAATACCGAAACAATTACAGAATCTCTTAACAGATTTAATGACGCCGCAGTTATTTTATCAAAGTCGAGATGCCCAAGTACATGCTATGCACATGTAATTATTCACATACTATTACAGCGCATATCTAGTTCTAAAAAAGACAGTGTAAGAAAATAAGTATATGTCGAGTCTTCGGAATGACTTAAGCGAATTTGTTGAATATCCTCGCATAAATAGCGATTATTATATATATACATATTAATACATCACAGGAATCTAAAGATACGATTCCACTCACATGCTGGAACTATCGGAAAATGTCGTTTCTAACCGCAAGCCAGTCGCTTTGAATATTTTGTCAATTGCAGTTACGAGTGTTCCAAACGAACGAACATTTTCTACAGCTGAGAACAGAATGAGCAACCCAATAATTCAGGCTTCTATATGCTTAAATTCTATTTTTAATTCTAAATTTTACAACCTAATACAAATAAGAAACCACCGGATGCTTATTGATTTCGTATAATAAAAATTATTGATATCACCAAATTACTAGCTATTTATTTATTTATTATTTATTTACATAACACTGAAGGACAGCTTCTATCTGTTCAATTTAGCCGGTCAAAAATTTCCTGCGGTTGTTATTGAAACCTCTGTAGATAAATCGTTATTCCTTTGGAACGATGTAGAACAAACGTAGAACAGTTTGGAACAACAAACAAGAATTGGTGATTTGAAAGATGCGTTGCTAATTTCATACACATTGAATGGACACGATTCTGAGAGTCCTGTCTCATAGTAAGCTCTCGGCGAGTATTCTACTGTCCGCCTGAAAGTAAAAGTTCTCAAAGTGGCTCTCAAATGGACACACAATTCGACAGTACTCTCGAGACAAACTGTCAGAAGAAACTTTCAAATGGACGCTTGCAATTAGCATAACGTCAGATCGCACGCGATCGCCACTTGCGACTACACGCAACTTTGCTTCAACGTAGATAGGATTCTCTATAAACGTTAAATGTCTGCATCTGGACACATGCGCTTCCAGCATTTATTGGTATCTTGTCGTCTACCTAAACGAAAGTTTAACGAAAACGTCTAACGAAAAGATAGTGTGTAGTGTGTACTTAAAGAAAATGTATATTTTGAAACGGAGCTGCTACCACCTTGAATTTCACTGCTATTAGAAGAGAATGAAGAAGATGAGAAAATTCTTTGAACCATTTTAGTGAAAAAAGAGATATATAAAGCAAATAAAAAATATATGCAAAAATGAAATTATGGGGAAGGTTATTACAATATATTAATATTACGTTTATTCTATCCTTAGTCAATGATCTTACGTAAATGAATAAATCTCCTATTTCTGAGGGATTTCAGTTAAGAAGCATTGAAGTACAGTTTACATGTATAAGCATAATATTATAGGAAAAGATCAGATTCAAGGTAAAACGTAAGCAAACACCCACCTTCGCCGTGGTATTCGACGTATGTTTAATCCTTAACCAGTGGCGATACATCGACGATCGGTTACGTCAAATGTGGAATCCTAAAGTGATTCGAACTACGACTTATTATTGACTTTTCGACGGTTAACTTCAGTGCAAAAGTTTACTGCTCGCTTTTAAATAGTAATTTGGATGATAACTTAATTTAGATAATAACATGGCTAATGAATAATTAGATAATAATTAATGGCTAATAAAATAAGTTTCATCGTAATATAGGATGATTTATTGTACGATTTTATTTAAAACAAAGCTGTGAAGTCAAAAGAGATTAGTTTCTGTTAAATTTCTAACTATACCGTCTGATATGAAAGATTACATGCGTTATTGTAAAATTACTTTAGTCATAGGAATTATTTTTTACTAAATTTTTCAACAACAGTTTTAATCGAATCTTTAAATCTATCAAAGTTTTAGCTCTCTATCGAAATTCAGCTTTATTTTCACACATATTATATGTCTAAAGGATATAACCTAACAAACACGAAGTGGTACCCCACTGGGGGTAGCCACCCACGTGATAATCAAACAGCTAAAAAATTCTACCAAATGTCCAAATTGGACAAATTGTGAATGTGAAATATTAAATAAAAAAAAATATTATATGTCTCATTACAAGGTTACCTACTTCGACTATAAATGTCTAATTTTCTAAAAGGAAAAGAAAATTGAGATTTCTTAATGTCAAATATCCGGTTCCTTAAAAAGACCAGTTGAAATTTCCTAAACTTAAACAGCTAATTTCCCACAAAAAATGTTAACTGTCCCGACCTCGAGTGCATAATTTGCTAAGAAAGTAATTTAGGTCTCTTAGTCTCAAATAGCCAATTATTTGACTTCTGAAATTCTTAGAAATTTTCTACTAAAAAATTTAACTTCACTTTCCGGACTTTCAATATACTTCATAGTCACGCCCCTTTCCAAACACTATATATGCAAATATTTGATTTTTCCGAGTAGCATGGCATTTGATATTCTTCGGCGTAATTCGAACAGGAAAACGAAAGAATTTCAAACGAGCAAAGAAATCACACACATACACAAAGAAAGAGGAAGGACAAAAAAAAAAAAACACGATGAAACGAAAAAAAGGATCGTATCCTATTAATATGAAAATTCACATGGGCGTATGATCTGATGAAACTATCAGTGTCTATTGCGAAATAACGGAGGTAACACAACTTTTTACACTCATATTGTCGATTTTCCTCTTTCATCTTATACGCTTGTTTAGCACATGTTTGCAAGTCTGATTTCGATGAATCTACCTTAAACGCATTTGATATGCAGTTATACATATAGGAACTGTTTTTTATAAAGCGTCTAATGAATAAAATATCCGAGTTGTTTGCTTTTTTCTTCGTTCCGGAGATTTCTGTGTTATTATTGAATGAAAACTAAAATTATTCATTACGATTTTCCAATATACATTTATTTCGATTATCGAAATTATTTTCGATACTGATTTGAAAATTTGAAAATTCAGAATTTTATAATAGTTGAAAATTTGGGCAATTTGGAGAAGTATTTTATTTACCGAAGAAATTTCTATGATATTATTAAATCCAAATCAGAATTATTTATTATTAAAATTAACATTTGTCGAATTTAAACAATTTGATCGATTTAACTAGAGAAATGTATAGAAATACGATATAAAATTATAGAAATTTATTGAACCAAAAATCTAAAATATTATTTTTAAAGTTCTCAATTTAATACTCGTCGACAGTTTTAATGCTGAGAATTGAAAGATACGTATATCGTACTACATATATGGTGTATGCTAGACGAGAGTGGGGAAATATCGGTGAGTTAAATATCTAATATATGGCTTTGTTTTATACCGACCTTTTTTTGTGCTGCTCTGTTTCAATCCAATTAAGTAATCTGCAACGAGTCACAATTCTCTGCTGAAGTGTTTGACAAAAGTACGTCGGTGAAAATTCTACTCGTTTTTTGTTATAAATTTCTGAAGTGAATAAGAAGTTATGAGTATTACTTTAACTTGTCATTGTTCTTCCAGTTTTTGCAATATGTCTAGGAGATAGTTTTACTCTATAAACGCAAGAAAGCAATTTTGTCATCGTAACACGTTGACTGTCACGACACTCATATTCGGGTGTCAGCAAAGTTTCTGGTCGGGCCACGTAACCCATATTCGGGTGTCGCTTATTTGACTACTTGCGAAGATCCGTCGTAGGTATTTGAAAAGATATTCCATAATAATAAAACTGTTGAATTGTTATAAAAGTAATACGAAAATGGTTTATTAAAAAAATTATTTAGAATGTAAAACTAAGAAACAAGTTTTCAATTTTTCTTTTCGACATTGTAACGAATTAGGGCAGAGATTTTAAGTTATACCGTTCGTTGCTCGGCAAAGGTTCAAACTGATCTTGTAGAAAGTGGAGAGATGTGAAACAAATGCGAGGGAATGGAAACAAAAGAAACAAGAGATCATTTTTGAGACCACCACTTGGGCCACTCGCATTACTAAAATATCAATGGGAGCACCTAGCAGAAAACGCTTGGTACTACTGCACGCGTGACCTGACGGAGGTTTCTTTGAAAACACGCGTGGCAGTCAACGTGTTAATGAAATAGTTTTATTATATGTACTTAAGGTTATGCACTTAGCGTACTCGTCGGGTAATACCGGTCGAAAGGAACCGGGGCTTCTCGATCGGTACAGCCGATTAGGGGAGATTTTTCATTATTTGGGAGCTCCTTTTTCTTTTCAGACGCCTTGTAAGTGGATTAGAAAATCAGATAGAGAAAATTGGGCCGAATTGAATCTTTTTTCCTTAAGATTACATTTATAAAGACTTCATTCTTGTACTTTTGTCTACTTATGTGCAATAAATAAGTTACGTTATCAAATCTATGTTATCAATAAACCAAATAGTCATGTTATTAATACTTGTATAAATAATTTTGTCTTTTTCCATTTATAAAGTGTGGAGGAAAAAATCGGTATTACTCTATAGATGGGATAATTATCCCATGGGATTATTATGGGATTAATTATTATTTCTTAAATAAAATTTTTAGTAAATCTGACAATCCAAGTCTGTTTTTAAGCGAACAGTATTTGCCCATTCTGTCCTACATGTCAAGGGATAAAAAATGCATGTTCTTAATATGTGGAAAATGACATGTTCTTCAATATCCGTATAGATAAAAGATATTAGAAGCTTTTAATTATCTTAATTACGCGGGGTGCATTATCTATACCACTGCACGTATATTAATTATTATTTATTCATATCCTATGCATAAGTGATCGTATGCAATTTGAATTTAACTTAAAACATCTATCTAGAGCTCGTGTCTCTGACATTTTACAGTATGAATAATTTAAAGATACTGTTGAGAATTAAATACAATGTGAACTAAACTACTGATTATGGAAAAATTCAAGTTTTATTGCAGTCTGTAATTAAATTCGCATGTTATATTATTTTCGCTAAGTTTTAATTATTTCCCTAATTGTATCTATACCGAGCTTCTGGCTAATTCTTGTCAATTTTTAATTCTAACCTAAATATTTTATCATTCTAACCTCAATAAAATTCTAATCTGACCTTTAAATTTTCGAATTTTGTGAAACACACAGTGATATTCCAAAATAATTTACCAGTATAGACATTCATGCATTCCCACTTATTTATATTCTTCAGATTGAAACGCTGCTGAAAGAAATCTGCTTGAGATCTTCCTTATCTACTGAAATTCGAATTGCAACCTTAATTCTGTATTGTAATTCACTGGTGATGTATCATGCGATGCAAAGCGTATTGAATATCCGTTCATGTATGAAAAGGAACGTTTAGAAATGGCGTCGAATCGCGATGGAAGATGCATTCTAATCAAGCGTCGCGGTTATGCAAGGGTGAAGTTGTGCAACTAGGATTTGCAATCTCGATAGTCCCATACGCTATGCTAACGAACTTAGTTACGATTGATTATGGAGGTTCTCATTGTACGAAACTTTCACCCAAAAGTAGCCAATCCTACATTATTATACTTGTCAGTTACACTACGCTACATAATATAATATTTGGTAACATAGAATATAATGTGATTAATAGAATATAGAACCTGATAGTATATACGAACGTTAAAATAGATAGCTCTAAAATAAGAAATAAATAACTAAAAGAAAATCATTGGTGGAGAGACGTAGAAGAGAAGCATAGCTGAAAAGGGTATTTAATTTGATCACATACGAATAATAGTAATGGAAAGGCGGAAAGGAAAGATACATATGAAGAAAGCATTTAATTCTATTATATATAGTTGACGAGATGTTAAATGAGGCACTTTGTATCTGTAATTGTCGTATCGACTGTGTAATATATATATTCCGTTGGTCAGTTTGATATATTTTCTATGTACACAGGCGAAATTGTGCATCACATTATGTAAAGCTGCTACAACAAAGCAAGAGGGTTGTAGAAGTTTTTCGCTGTAACGTAATAAAGAAACAGGCTTCGAACGAAAGGAACAGTGAAGCAATAGTTTCGCGTAATAGGTTTCGACTCTTTGTAACCAGTGCTTTCTGTAGTCATGAAAGATTAAAGTACCTACACAATCGATTGTAATTTCTACTTGTACGGCGCAAGAAAATGTATTTGTAGAACGTAAAGCAGGAGTCCTGAAATAAATGTAGAAAATAGGAAACCAATATATATTAAGCTTAGAAGAAAATTGTAGCCTGTTAATAGAAAATTGAATAATTTACGAGATAGATTTGCCCAATATTAATTTAAAATACGAGTAGTTTCTTGGTTTCGAATGTTCCGTTACACCAATGAAATATAATGACGCAGTCTCAAGTAAAGAAACAAATAAAATTTAACCAATCGAATTTTTTAAACATGATCTTCCGTACACAGCAAGCAATTACAAAATATATAGTACGAGATGTTTCACTCAAGCCGAATAACTAGATAAATTACTAATTTTTGTGAAATTAATAGCTTGGTGAAATACATTGACCTCGTCCGGGTGTCTTCTACAGAGACGTGTTAAAAAAAAGAAACGAGTATTGACATATAAAGAAATGTCAACAATCTTCAATACGAAGTATATCCTTTTCTCATTGTCACATGACAGTGCTTTGATATTGTACGTACAAACTTTTCTCCACATGTTAATCGCTTTGTTTTCTCTTTGGTAGTAATTTTAATTGAGACATTCAATAGAATTGACACAGCCTGTATACACGTATTAATATAACGTTCTACATAACGTTCTACTATAAAACAAATAAAAATTCAATCTTCAAACAGTTGAAGCATAAAAGATTATATATTGCCAAGATCGATTTAAACGAAAGTAAATAAATGAAATAAAATGAAGGAAAATACAAAATATTCGAAGTTGTCATATTGAACGATGTTAAGAAGGGTTGACACGTATAATAGCAGGATTGAAAGAGGAAGAGGGAATAACAAGGTCGTCTTGAGAACACCTGGCGCGTGGTTATTGGGGCCTAAAACCCTAGAAATTCGCCTAATACATACCGTATTGGCTTCCTTATATAAAGCTTCCGTTTTTCACTATCAAGGTCCACAGTTCGAGGAGAAGCTGCTGAAGAACAGGCTACGGCTGCCCTGTCGCGATTAGCTCCCAGCGATCTTCGCCCCCGTAACGAGAGCCTCGCACTGACGTTCCGTCATTTTTCTGCGCGTCCGCGTCGTTTCTTGCCGCGTACCATAGTTCAGTGACGACAAAGAGAGCGATTAAAAAGAGAGGAAGAAAGACATCGTTCACGCTGCAAGATTTTACGGTGTATTCGGTACGAGTGTTTCGTCCGCCAATATTCTGTAATTATTGCGAGCTAAATCTAAAATTACGAAGATATAGAAGAAGGGAAGAGAATCTAAGAAAAGTCGGAAGAAACAGGGAGTTGAAGATATTGAAAGAGGAAATAGGACAAAGATGAAGAGATGTAACGTAATGTAAAACAATGAAAGATTAGAATACAACGTAACGAGAGATTTAAAAGTAGCAAAGGGAAGGAAAGTGGAAAAAGAAGAGCAGAGGGAAGAAGAGAAGAGATACGAGAGGATTTAGAATGGGGAAGATGAGAGCTTTGCTGATGATAATCGGCATTATCTACGCGTGTACCTGTGGCGGGCGTACGGAATGTGGAAATCACGCGCAGATTTCGCTGTTGACAAGCATCCACGATGATGCGTTCTGCAGGAAGCTATCCGCTAGAGGTGTACTGCTGTACGAAGCGGCGAAGCTACTCACAGAGATTCACAATAACAAGACAGCTGGCTACGATATCGGTAAACAAGAGAAATATTATTTCGACTTTAGATTTTCACGATGATTAAACCGATTATACGTTTGTGATCTTGTCTTTTTATCGTCGCGGGGTAATAAGCAGGGACAGAAGAAGATGCTGAGCGAAGAAACAAAAGGATATAAGAAAAGAAATAGCGTAAAGGAGAAAAAAGAAACGATGTCAAGGAAACATTCCTGATACTTATCCGAGCAGAATAGATTAGACGTTAATATATATCGTATAATAGCTTGGTTGTCTCCGGTGTTGGGTAATATCGTTTCGAATGAATTGTTTCGCAGGTTTTTGACTTTCTATTCTTTAGTTTTGCTCGGAGCGATTGTAGTCATAGAGAACGGAGATTTCCTGTTATCTTTTGCGTGGAACGTTATCCAGTCTCCTTGGACATTTATCAGATAACGAATATTCAAGCGAATGGATTCCAAAACAGAGAAACTCCGACTTTGCAGGACTAATGATCGCTGAATTTTTAGGTCGACAAAATTCTGTGAAAATTCAACGTATCGTTATCGTTAGTTCAATTCTATCGAGGAGAATGAATTCCAAAGCATACGGGTTCCAATTTTTGAAAGTTAAGCGCATATTTCCTAATTTAATTTTTCATGTAGCTTTATGTGGAAACTTAATACAATCGGTCGCGTTACAGTGAGCAAAACTGCAGGACTAAAGCCTGAAACCCTTAGAATACCCTCTGGATATAGAAATGTCGAATTTTAGAATTAAACATCTCATTAATGTAAATAACTTAATGCCTCAGTTGGATGGCCTTCTATAAAAGCTAAACGCGATTAGGTTTGACATATTAAAGCAAACAAGGCCGAAATCTTGAAATTCCAGCACTAAATCCTAAACGTTAAATCAGAAAGCTCGGAAACTTCAGTTTCCCCATATTTACACTTCAAGACATTCGCTAACTTTATTTTTCAAACGAATAACATTCTATTATAGCTTAACGCGATTAGGCTTAATATGCTACAGCAAACAGAGACCAACTCCAATTGGAATCCAATCTCCAAATCCTGAAACCCAGAATCTGAAGGTCTGACAACTTCTATCCGTAAACGAGAACTCGCCATTTTAATTAAGATCATTCCTTAACTTAATTTCTCAATCGAATAGCGTCGAGTGAAAGCTCAACGAAATGAAATCGTGTTAAGGTGAATAACTGAAGCATGGCTTCTACTATTTTGCAGAAGTGACTGTTGTGGACACGTGCGATAGCATAACCGGCGCTCTGAAAGCAGCGATGAAGGCTCTCGTGGGGGCAGACACGAGCTGTTTGCAACCGCCCTACTACTTAGGTAAACGCAACAACTTGGAACATCGATCATGAGATTTTCCTAGTTGATACTTAGCCAAAGAACGATGTTTCGTACGACGTGTCACGATTCCCCCGTTTCCATTGCTGCAATCCCCTTCTGTTTGCGCTGCTTCAAGCGCACACATAGCTCGTCGCTTGGTTAGTCGCGAAATCGTGAAGCCGAGATCGAAGAATTTACGATCGTGACTCAAATACCTGTGTTTTATCACCAATAACGTTTCACATTCCTTCTTTTTTTTTCTTTCTTTCTTTCAATCGTATTAACGTTGTAAACAACTGCGTCTAAAGATCCTCGCATTTGTCCTTTTATTTGATTATTTGTTTGCAAAAACGGAGCATACTTTGTGATCGTCAAATTTCTTTAGCAATTGACTAAGAAGCTAAATTTATCATTCTTATGTCATCGTATTTATAAAACATACTTTGCTCTTTCATTTTTTCAAAAGCTATAAGTTATAGTGGTTTTTAAGATGCCATTAAATTTCCTAACATGAAACGGTCATAAAGGGATCGCTTATTTTCATCATAAATGCATATAAAATTGAGTTTTTAAAAAATAACTGTACATAGAAATACAGCTGCGCAGGCAATTCTATTGCGTTGGCAATAAGTAATTGTGTTATTAGGTGATATTGACAAAATCCGCGATCACTTAGTTGCCAACCCAATACTTCGTTCTAAGTTGTGTTACTTTGTTGAGTAGGAATTATCGGGCCAGACACTGCGACAAATGCGGAAGCCGTACACAAGATAACGTCAGTGCTGAAAGTGCCGCACATCGTGAGACGAGAATCGAATTCTCCGTACCTTCATCATTTAATGAAGGAATCCGATTCTTATCTAGTCCAGGTGACTAATTGCTTATTATAATAACCTTCGCATAACGAGATTAATTGATACAATGACGTCCATGACCATTACAACACGTACATCCTATCTTTTCCAATAAAGGCAAAAATATTAAATTATTACATTAATTATGAATTAAAATATCTGATAATGCGTAACTACTATTGATGCTGCGTCACGTAATCTACGCTACATTCCATGTATCTTTGCGATGCTAAACTATAAATATCAGCCAGATCCAGGGTCGTTCGCAGCGTTCTTTTCCATGAGGATTAATTCCAGTTAGATGACATTTAGGAAATGTTTGAAGTTTCTTCGTAAAATCAGGATATGGTATTCTTAATGAAGTAGAAACGTAGTTAGTTTGCTTTCGAAAACTTGGCTAGTAATAAATAATAGTAAACTGGGGTCATGTAAATGTTAATTCACGCGACTTACTATATATATATATATATACAGGGTGGTTGGTAACTGGTGGTACAAGCGGATAAGGGGTGATTCTACGGGAAAAAAGGAGTCGAAAATATAGTATAAAAATTTTTTTATTTTTTTTTTCTTAATTTTTCCATCGAGACAACGATCTACAGTGAGATCCGTTATAACGTACCGCACGCGTACCGAGCGAAAATTCAAAGCCGATTTTCTCGGAAACAAAGCTTCAAACGAAAAATTTTTATTCTATATTTTCGACTTCTTTTTTCGCGTAGAATCACCCTCTTTCCGCTTGTACCACCAGTTACCAACCACCCTGTATATACAAAATACATATATATACAAAAATATTGCACCATTACATATATATATGTAGTATCTTGCTACTTCTTCCTTTTTTTCTATACGTGAGGAAATCCTCATGGACAGCCCCCCTCCCGCTCTATGGAAGCGGTGGGGTAGTGTCGGAATAAACCGACTAAAACCCCACAGTGGATCGCCCGACGCTCAGCTGGGATGCCCCGGAACCTCTTTCGAATTACTGCCGGAGCAAAGTATCTTGCTACTACAATTAGTTTATTTACAATAAATAGATTAAACAGATGTTGATTAAACAGGAAACGATGGTTGTTTAACCTGAACGAATCACAATAATTAAGACAACTAGATAATTAATTTGCAACTCTCTCCGACAACGCAATTCGCACTCTCTGGCTTCCCAACTCATATTGCCGTTAATTCGTTTATGCCCCCTAGCAACCCCTTATCTTAGCTTCATATCTTTTGTCTTAGCCCCACCACGCACATGCTCCGCAACCGCTTATTTATAATTCGCCCGACACCCCCCAGATCCCTCGACCACGATACTACATATATATATGTAATGGTGTAATATTTTTGGAAATTAGGCGATCGATTCGTGAAACTCAAGAATCGATTTTCTAAGTCTTCTTCCGTATCTCCTCAAAAACTCTCCGCTTCCAACCCCTTTTCTCTTTCCCCTTCTAACTCTTAATTTGCTTTTCTTCTTCTTTGTTCAATCTTCGCTTCTCGAAATCCTGTTTTATTCTCTGTACTAAATGCCCGTCCTTCTTTACTTATATCGTTCGACCAACTCTCAGTAAACACAGGGAAAGTCAAACTGTCGGTTGGTGTTCTAAATTCTATAGAATTTACATATATATTATATATTATACACGCATAATTGCAAATTCAACGACGCGAAAATAAAATTGCGGTTACGTGTTACTTAATCCTACTCGCGAACACGTGCTTTCTAATCGTTATTTCTCGCAAATTTCATACGAATCTTATGAAATAACGAAGATTTAAATAGAATAAATGTGAAAAGTATTGAAATTTCGTATTACCGAGTTATTGAATTATTGAGAAGTGGTAAAGTATTCTCGTACAAAAATGATGATCTGTGGCAAATTAATGAAAGCAGATGGATCATTGTAAAGGAATTTCAGATCATCGCTGACCAGACACGATTTTCTGTTTCAGGGCACCTTGAAGGTCGTGGAAGAGTTGAAATGGAAGTCGTTCACGTTGGTGGTGAACGCGGATGAAGATGGAGAGGATGATGCTCAAAACATTGCTAAAAAACTGACAATAGCAGCCATTAGGAAGGGTCTGTGCGTTTTGATCGATGACGGCGATCAAGACGGTGAGATTGCCAATTTATTGAGTTTATCAGGACAGGATTATCGCTATATGAAATTAAATCAGAATAATTGCGATAGAATTGAGTGGTAGAATTGAGAAATCGATAGTAGACACGATGGAACAGATAATAGCATGAAGCATCTATTCTATTAGAGTATTCTAAATGTTCCAGGATGTAACAATTTGAAAATTCAGAAACTCAGAAATTATATAATGGAAAAACAGAATAGGAAATGGTGCGGCCCATCAATCTCGATGATCCTGAAATATATTGTCAAAGTCATCATCGCTAACAATTTTTTCCCGTGTGTGCTACTATCGCTCAGTCTTAGGTTTCGGGATATTCATAAAAAATTTCATTTAAATCCAGTTTCATTTAGTCTTCACTGCGCTCTTTATATAAGTCACGCTAAATTTATCTTATCGATACTAATTGCATTTCATATAAATAAAAAATAGATAAATTAATAAGTTATAGTTTGGCTGGGATTAATATTCTTTATACGTACTACCAAACATATTTTTGTGTATGACTTACATGTTAAGACGTGTTTATCACTAGGTTACGTGTGGGGGACATTTATACACACGTATCTGCTGACTCTAATTATTAACATGTACGTGACGTGTTCTGCTGAAAGACAAGACGTACGAAACAGCATTACGTTGGTTATATCGCAGAATTTCTATTTAGTCGCTGATATCATTTTGACGATCGAATAACTGCATTTCCCGATATAATGACAGAGATGTTTCTGGTTAGATAATATTAATTATAACATGAAGCAACGGATCTACTAATTGTAATTTGGAATATATCTATTTATTACTAATTAGCCTTGATTTAAATAAAAATTCTAAGAAATACATAGTATTAAAAGTACATAACTAAGACCGCGATGGTAATACGCGTAGGAAAAGATTGTTCAGCACGATCACCTTAATAATATATTTTAAGGCTATCGAGATCGGTGGAGAGCATCCTTTTGTAAATAATTGCTAAATTTTAACATTTCCACCTCTGATAATTCACAAGTTAGGAAATTCGAAAGTTTGAATATGCAACAGACTTGACCTCGCACATCGTGCATATTGGAACGCCGCAAGACGAATTCTTCAGCAAACCGGTGAACGCGACCGTTCTGGTCGTCAGCGAAGGGCATCTCGAAGAACACCTGAAGCACATCAACTCGACAAACGCTATACTGCTTCTAGAAGACTCCAGGTAATCAAACGTGCCTCTACCTCCCCCTGCGCACTAATTGAAACCTATTTTCAATTCAAGTCATCTATGACCTTCGAGTTTATTATAACTCTCAACTAACCTTCTCTCTCTACTTTGAAAAAATCCGGAACACATCCTCAAGAATCTTAGGATTTGTTATGCGCCATTCCTCTGTTTCACATAGGCTTCAACAATTAAATTATTATACTGCTCATTAATCAGATTCCGCCACGAGTATGCATCTCACATCTGATTTCCTTATCTTATTACACGTCTTGCTTCTCGAAACAATTTAATACAAGTCTTTTTCGCATTGTAAACACAGTCGATTGCAATGCTCTATGAGCAGAGGGTTTCATAATTGTTCACCAAGAATTACTTGATCTAATGGATTTCTCGTCAATTTAAGTTCGCCTTATGAAATCATCAATGATCAAACGAACAGTTCTTTTCGCATATTCTTGCACCGACCAATCTTAACGCACCATTTCGTTACTATTTCGGCGTTGTGATTATAAATCTAAATATTTCCATCTCTAACTCGTATTTGTCTTCTAGCTAATAGTTTTTCGGACCGTGTAGACTTCTTCCCTTCGTTATCTTGAATCTAAATTTAATTCTTTCTTCAATTAACGTCTTTTAATCTATATTGTATAAAATTTTGATTTTTGACCTTTTTCTCTTTTCTGTTTTTTGTAAGTTGCTATATCCGATAAATACATGTCATTGTAAATGCATTCTAATGGTCACACCTTATAAATAAATAAATAAATAAGAAAATAAATAAATAGTAATTAAGATTGTATCGAAAGCTGACTCATCACTAATGCTATTAAATCGTTAATTAAAAACTTCAATATATCAGATCTAAGGTCAAATAATTTTCCGAGTATTACGTATTACTCTTAAAAGTCCAAAATATCTTAATCGTTACCTTGATAAATCCGATTACAGAGGAAACGAAAGGAACATAATTTTTTGTCTGACAATTACAGTTGAAACCAATGAAACCATTCCGCTAATTTCGAATCGTCGAAAACAATTAAGTGTATTTATAGAACTTGATTATCAATTAGTGATTCACGCTGCCAACACATTGAAAGACAAATTAAACTGGAATTGAAGATTCGTTCTTGTACACAATGCATAATTCATTTGATATAACGGGAAATCGTTTCTACTTGATTGAAATTCGATTACACGATTTTATTGTAAATGGCTTAACGCCCATCAACTCGCACTTTCAGTTGCCCAAAAGCTCTTTGCTGTAAACGTCGCTTTAAATCCTCGTTCAATTCGCATATTTACAAAGAGAAATCACGTTCGTTCTCCACGCTGAACGTTACAATGTGCACCACAATCGTTAGACTTTCCACGCGTCATTTGTTCGACTGGACCTTCATCGACTCTCTGATTCATCTAACCGTCGCGACATGACGATTCATCAGAATTCCACGTCTAGTGATGTCTGGTATCTAGCATCTATGAAAAAAATGTAAGAAAACCAAGTTTCCAATTTGAGAAAAATTTGTTTCTTAATTATTGAAATTTCGGAGCACAGAAAATTCTGTCGATCTAAAATTTAAATTTTACTATTTTACATAAATTCTATCTCTCCTCAGGTACACGTAGATTATATTAACCGCATAATTTGCAAAAGTTGAAATGGTCAAACACTTATCTTTCAAATCTTCAAATATAAGAAAATCTATTGACCCTATAAAATAAATTAATTCATAAATTTTACAACGTTCCCTTTTACGATCGTCTTAATCGTATAAATTATTCAAAACCAAATTTTACGAATCCACTTTGACGATCATAGAAACGTTCGTCGACCCTAGAAATTAATTTAATCTAAATGGCGTTTGCGATCTTCCAAAGTATCGACCGTGTCAATTGTGTAACTCAGAAATGTCGAAGTTGCATAAGTTCGACCCGAGAATTACCGATCGTATCGATCTATCACAGTTTATCTCTCACTCACGATCATTCGTGAGCAAACGGTAGCCATGCTGATCTATTGTTGCGTAATACTCCGCCTATTAATACAATAGCATATTTTTTCTCTCTTTCTCTCCCTTTCTCTCCTCTCCAAGTGTCATCACAACAATGGAAATCCTGCGTCGACGTCTGACTCATACAAACGCACGTAACAAAAAGCTTCAGCAGATCGCGTGTTGATTGTGCAGACTTCATACGAGTTTACTGTTAAGCATAATTAATGTGATCGTAAATATCGTGTACGTAACCAGTCGCTGGATTCAGGAAGAAAAAGGCGGGACAAAAAATTAATTACCGTACGGATCGAACTTCCAACGAGTTAGTTTCCTGTTGCCACGATTACACTGATTCTTTTTCTTTTTTTTTTTTTCTTTTATTGTGAAAATTAAAAATGCATCTTCATCCAGCAGGAATCAATGCTGCGTTAATGCACCAATTCATTTGCAATTTTGTTTAATCAAACTGCATCACTGAATTCTGTTTCTTAACATTCTAACTACGATAGAGGATTGCAAGAATTCGTTTAATATTCTTTTCGTTACGGTTTCACACGCTTATATTTATTAGTTATTTTTGCATTTTGAACAGTATATGTGAAAACGTATATTACTACGTTATCCATATTAATCAGATTTATCACGATAATTCATCCCTTATATAATAATTTTTAATACAGCAGTTAAAGCATAATGCAGCAATAACTAAAACATAATAAAGCAACTATCACACGTTTTTACAGTATGCGCTAGAACATTAGTGAAGTGACTAATCAACCAAAATGAGATTAAAAAATACACGCGTAATTGCTCCTTATCTCTAAAAAATTATTCACGTATTATAGTTTTAGTACATATAATCTGTTATCTCGCGATAAAGCATCAGCGTTAGTGCTAGGTTCCGAAGGGACGAGGAAACAATTTTTAGGAAACGAAGCAACAAATTAAAAATTAACATAAAATAAAAATAAAGATAAAAATTGTTTTTCGATCGAATGAATTACGCTTATGTTCGCACGCTATTCGACAGATTGTGTCACCGAGACGCATTTTACATTCAATGTATCGTCATTATAGCGGCAATCTGTTATTCATGGAAATAAGCCTAATCGTGCAATTAGCCTTTGCATATAATATCAGGATAATAGACAGCGATTAATAGAAATAGAAATACAAGCAAACAGCACGCGACCACACCGAGTTCATTAGCACCTACCTATCTGACGTTCTGTCACCTAATTATTGACTGTTACAATTGCAAATTCTACCGCTATATTCTATCATTACTCAAACGTCGTTCTGGTCGATTGTATTTTATATTTACATTTTATTTCTCTTTAGTCTGTTTTCAATTGACTCATCGTATATATTTACTGTGTCCTTAATAGCAATTAAATTCTGCCACCCATTTTGTATTTTCTTATATATATATAATTACGTTTGTAATTATAATTTCATATAATTTCTTAAATATAATATAAGAAATATAGAGTAATATTGAGGTAAGATATAATAATTGAAAAATGAAGGGGAGTTGTTTTTTAGTCAAAGACGGATTGTCAAGGACGTGATGTAATTGCTTATATATATGTTTTTATTGGAGTCATGAAAATTACACGATAATAAAGATATTAGAAATAACAATGACTATATATACGTGAGATGTTGCATTTAATTTTCACAGATTTAATCTAGATAATGCACTCATAAAAAACGGGATATTCCACGAAGATCTTCCAGAACATGAAGTCTAATTTACGCTGGTAATCAAGGACATATAATCGTAATTTAATAATCTTATTCTGATTTTCGTTATTAAGATCGTTATATGTTAAATTAGCGTTTCCGTAATTTAATCATTGCTATTAATCATTCACTCATACCTGTCAGAAACTACTACAAAAAGGAAATTTAACTCGATTCTGGAAAAAACATATAAGTATACTTTATATGATTAGATCTTAAAATGCATAATAAAAATTCTAGGAAATATACAATCCTATTAAACACGAGGAACATGTTGATATTAAAATCTCTGTATGTAACAAGTCAAATATACCAAATATCCAAACAGGGCCTCATTTATACATTTGAAGGCCCATTTTAAAATGTGGCCCCATAAAGAATAATGTATCCAAATATTCTATAATATACACACACATGTATACAGAAATATTCTATTAAGTTTCTCTCATGAAATCAGACAACTTTCATATAAACAATTTTTCAAATAGAACAAATAAAAAATTCGAAGAAATTACAATTATAAGCATTTCTCATATATGTATATTACTCTATATTTCTTATATTATATTTAAGAAATTATATGAAATTATAATTACAAACATAATTATATATATAAGAGGTGCTTATAATTACAATTGCTTCGAATGTTGTATTTGTTAAACAGATAATAACAGTGTAAATATATATTGAACATATGTATATCTAAATCTATATATTAACCTACTATACCCAAATTTATATGTTGGGTTGAGCAATAAATTCGTTCACATTTCACTGGTGAGATTTTGTAGCCTTCAGAAGAATGCTATAAAAATATTTGAAGAATGTAAAAATATAAAATATACGTCTCTGAATTTTTTAATGGTAGATATATGTACGTTAATAAAGAAATAATAATACTAAAGAGGACTCGGTAGATCTTATGTGAAAATTATAATAACGTGCTCTTTTAGGAACTCGTGAGTGAACTTATTACTCAATCTAACAGTACGTATTATAATATATAATTGCATGTATTATAATATACGTATACGTAGATTTTATATGAAAATACATAAAAATATATGGTAGAAAAATTCCGTGAACTTTTCTTTTCTTTTTAGGAACGAATTCCCAGGATTAGAAGCAAGGGTAGAGAAGTCGAAATGGTGGTCGAGCAAAGATAGCGGGAAATACGACTCGGAGGAACTGAGGGAAGTTAGATGGCTTGAGGACGCGATAAAGGTGTATGCGAAAGCGTTAGACACGCTGTGGTGAGCATGACCATTTGATTACTCGTTAATCGTCTGTTCCCGTGAAAAAATTGCAAAATACACAGTCACCCATGGCATAAATTCGCAGCATCTAATTATGTAAGAAGCAAAAAGCCAGCCAAGATAATCAAAATATGCTTATACTTTACATCTTCAACAGTGGAAACGTCGTTACGTAGTCGGTCGATTCAAAATTCAAACAGACGCTCGTTTTTATCAGTCACATATTTATGAACAACTATCATTAATAAGTGGTACCTGTTATTTACGATTATTAATTTTACGAGTCATGTATGAACGACAATGGTCAATAAATGATACATATTATTTACGATTAAAGTATTAAATATTACTTAGGATTTTCTATAACATTGTCTATAGAGATTAATACAATACAGCTGATTCGAAATTGATGAGACACCAATAGTAATTTTTTTTATTTCGATAGATCTTTGATGAAAAACAACATAACATTCTCACCTAACTTTTTTCCGAAATTTCGATATTATGAAATACGTGAAGATCCCACATTTTTCGTCAGTAGTATACAATGTATAAATACAAATACAACATATTAATAATAACATTGGTGTAAGCATTCTAATCTAAAACTCGTATTTAAATCTTTCGCTATATTTAGAGCAAAATTAAAGTATCAGAGTTTGATCTTAATGTCGAATTTAACCGATAACGTATTAACCATTATCGTATCCATCAATTTGCTCATTTTACAGAGCAATTTTCACGGAATGCAAATCGGTATAAATTAAGATCAATTTGATAATCTTGAAACACGATTCAAGCGTTAGGCAGCTTGTCAAAGTTTATTTTATCAATTCCTTTTTCATTCTCTTGTAAAAACAAGATCTATCGTATATGGAACAACGTATAATTAGATTAATTAGTCGGCAGGATAATTATCGAGTTTGATCGAATCAAGCGTTAATTAGAGAAATTTCAACGACGTGCTACGAATACCACGACAGAAATTATTTCCGTTCGTTATACGGAGATCTATCGACGTCTATTTATAATTAATTAATGATAAATTATATATATATATATTAATAACTTAATTATAATAATTTTTTATTATAATTGACAAATTGAAAGGTTGATATTCTAAACCTATCTTTTTCCACTTTGTATCAACAATATCTCAAAAGCAATCTAACCTGAACGCTTTGTCATTCTGAATGAACCGTTTGACTTGCTTGTAGCAAGAAGAAGAAGTGCAAGAGCCAGGTAAACGCCGTCGACTGGAACAACGTTGTGTCGAACGTAATCGCGGGTCACGCGAAAGAATCGCAATCAAGTGCTGCTTCTCTCGAACTATCGATGAAAGTAAAGGCCTCGGATCTACAGACAATAGGCACGATCGTCGTCAGCAAGAACAAGGTAAAATTACATTGGGGCGACGACGATGACAACGATGACGACAAAGACGACGATGATGAAAAGGATGATGATAAGGATGACGATAACGAGGATGATGAGGATGAAATGCCTAAAGCGTTCAAGAAGTTGATCAGTAAGGAAAAAGGGATGAAGACTGGCTGTGCTACCACACCGAAGGAGATTAAGATGTTGCACGAGAACGACGACGAGACTGCTCAGGTTCTCGTTTCTGAGATAGATAACACCGAGTGGTGGACCATGGTTAGTCATTTGTTCAGTTATTAACCTACACCAGTTGTTCTGCAATTCTCATTTAGGGTTTCATTATTCGTGCAGTCGTTGCTCAAATTTTTCACACTCGGCAGATGACTGTGCATGTTAATGAGCCAAGCCTCGTTCTGATCAGTCAAGTAACTTGAATTTGACTAATCTAAATTGAGTTTTATTTACTTGAATACAAGTGTCTTGACTTCAGGCTTATATTCGTATAAGCGAAGCTAGTTACTTTGAAGTTATTTCGATCTAAGTAACGTAATTCCAAATAGACGCGTAATAGAAAATGGACACCTATAATGGCATATGTCTATCGTCGACCTAATATATAGCCTTGTATACAAGTCTTATTGTAGGTAATTAAATTGCAAGTTTCCCTAATGAGAAATCAGACACAAATTATGGGATATCGTAGAATAATATTCCGATAGATTGTGACAATTAAAATAAAAGAATGAAATTGTTATTGATTATATGATATAACGATATAGGTTGGCACGGTAAGCGGCGTCGGTGTGGCCATGTTCGTGGTCGGGATCCTAGCCGTTTACGTGGTCTACACAAATATTCGTGGTCCAGTGGCACCGAAAAACGCTCGTATCGAAAGAGACACCAGTCTGAGAAGAGTTGGTAGCGACAGGGAACCACCTGTCCGTACCCAAAGACACCAACGTACGTTGCAGAGGAGGGACAGTAACAGAAGCACCATTTCAGAGAAAAGCGTCTGACGGGATTTTTCGATGGCAGGCAATCTCGAAAACTAAAGCTAGTCACACACTTAAACGAATCGAATATTTCGATAACGCGATATCTTTTTAGTTTTGATTGATCTTGAGTCGCCTCTAATCGGTTTGAATCGGTTTGAATCGGTTTGAATCGGTTTGAATCGGTTTGAATCGGTTTGAATCGGTTTTAATAGGTTTGAATCGGTTTGAATCGGTTTGAATCGGTTTGAATCGGTTTGAATCGGTTTGAATCGGTTTGAATCGGTTTGAATCGGATTGAATTACTTTAGAAATGATTTACAGTGCTGCGAGTGATTATAGACTCAAACACATTGTTCGTCCTTTCTTCATTATTTCTTCAATGTCTGCAAGAAACCACTGATCATGTCTGGATATGTTCAATGAAATTGTTTTTGTAACAGGTCGATCGAACGCTATATAATATCAAGAGTTATCTCATGACGAAATTTCATAACCGAAATAGCAAACAAGGAGATAATTTTTCAACAATACAATGCTCCCATTTATACAGCCGCCACTACAAAAAATTGTTTCCCAGATTTTGGAATAGAATTATTACCATGGCCAGTATTGAGTCTTGACCTGAATCCTATCGAGAACCTGTGGGGGATTCTAACAAGTATGGCCGGTTATTCAAAACGAAGCTTTAAATAAGTTAATAGATAACAGAAGTAATAGAAAATGAAGAGAAATCCACTAAATATTGAATGAGAACGTAACAAAGTTAACATCAAGTTTATATTTTTTCATGGCCGAAAACGTAATTTTAAGAAAACGTTTAGTTTTCTACAGATTTCTAAAGAAGAAAAATTGTACATGTCCAGTTTTATATGACAATATGAAATTATATAAAAGACTTCGCCAATTTTTGTTTTAATATTATAAAAAATCTAAAAATGGGCTTGGGCTTATAATTATTCACGGCACTGTATGTTAACACAGTTAACACATTTAGTATGATGTCGATATGTGTATCGAAGTGGAAGAAGCTCTTCAGTGACGATGTCGATACGCGTGGACAATACTTTTTTTTTCTCAGAAATCTGACGTGTGTTGTAGTCACTTTTTAAGGAAAACCAAGCGAAAAATGTTGTTTTTAATATTTTTCAATGCGGAATATAGGAATCGACTTCGTAAATCGAAATATTCTCCATTTAACGTGTTAAGGTAGGTTTAGGATTAACAAGCTTGTCTTGATTCTTCTTGATTTGAAGTGATTTGTTCGATTAAATCGATTTTAGACGGATTTGTTCAATCGAATTTCGATTGATTCTCTATTCGATTGATTTGTTTGAGATTCGGAATGGTTTGACAACAGTCGTCATTTCCATTTGCAATCGATGCAAACCAACTCAAACTCGGTTCACTCGGTTCAAATACGTTTAAATCGGTCCAAATTCGTTCGAATCGACCAAAATGCCTTCAATTTCCGATCTAGTCACTTTCAATTTAGTTTCACTCGTTGGAAAAAGATTCAATTTCGATTGGAACAAGTGTACGACTGGCTGGTCCTCAATTCAACCTAGCGCGTCATATTTCGCGGAAACTTTCAACAAGCAACCTCAATCTCTATCGAATCGATGGAAAACCTTAAATATCAGCAAAATGTCAACAAGTTGTCTGTTTGCTTTTACCTTCTTGTGTGTCTCTCTCTCTCTCTCTCTCTCTCTTTCTCTCTCTCTCTCTCTATTTCGAAAGAAAAATGAAATGAGTACACACTGAAAATACTTTCTTACAAAAGAATAGTTTATCCTTTAATCCTCTCACTGCAAAATTACTGGAAATCGTTGGAAAATCCCTATGTTGGCATATATAGAAACAAGAGAAAAAACGAGAAAAAACTAAAAAAAATATTAGACGAAAATGTTAAAAATATTAATTGACAAATAATATCAACTAAAGTACTCATATCAACCAGAAACTAAACTTTAGTTACTAGGCTCTAGTCACTAGACTCTAGTCTACTCGATTGCCCATTAACATGTTCACTGCGGTATAGGACATATAGGCTTCGTAACGAACTTTCCTTCTGGGTAGCCCCTTCTTCATTAAACTTTTCCTATTTGCGTGGCTACTATTTCCTTCATTTTTCAACATTTATCAACGATACAAAAATTAACTGAGTCTTCGCAGGGTAAAGTAACATAATACAGTTGTAAATCATAAATCGCCCAATTAGTGCGAAAAATTTAACGATTGTAACGATTTGTTGTACGAGGCTTATTTGTCACGTACCGCTAAGAATGGAACAACGCTCCTCGTTATCAACAGATGGCCACTATTATATTGTAGTATATTTCATAAGTCTGTCAAATATGGAAGTGCAATACGAAACATATGTCGAAAGAAGTGCGGAATTACAGAAAGGACAATATGGTCATTCGATCGAAATTGCTACGGGTCACTGTTGCCCCGTATCGCCAAACACGAAAGTGCATTACGTAGCCTATTTGTCCTGTACCGCGAAATACGATAGTCTTTTAAAAAAGTGAACGCCGTAGTAAACGTGTTAAGTGTCCGAACACTTTAAACGATTTGTAGCAATAATAAACGAATATTATTGAAATATATGAATTAACGATAAACATTACCAAGAAATACTGGTACCATCTTTGCCACTAGATTCGATGTTATACGGATAAAAGGACTGTATAAACGAAGTACACAAGTGCCAAGTAACTAGAGTATTATTATTATTATTATTATTATAGGTATTTGAATCATCAAAATAAAGACCAGTACTATACATCTTCGATATAGGTATCAGATAAGTATGCATGAATAAAAGGAACTGTTATAGAAATAATGAATTTAATATATGTAAGTAAAAACGATTGCTCTTATTACTTATCACAAAATCGTTAAGTTTTCTCCTGAGAACTGCTGACTGTTAATAAATTATTATGCTCATACGCAGCAGTTGCTTACAATTTAATAAATTTCAAACTTTAGGGGAACGATGTTTCATAGAGCTTAATAGTTCCGTTTGGATTTCACCACAGAGTTCTGTGTAAATTTACATTCACGATGGCAATATGACTTGTATGTAAACGCTCGAAAGAATATTTCAATTTTAACATCGTACAATTACGTAAATTTCTGTATAAGCATATGAAGACGTAAATATGTGAGAGATAATACAAGCTTAATGGCACCTGCCGTGAGAATCGATGAAATTGCCGTTGAAGCTGAATGAAGTCATCTCTTTATGGAAGAAGTTTCTCGAATCTTTGAAATATTTCAACGATTGTATCCTGTACTATCAAACAATTATGAAAGCATTAAAAAGTTCTGATAAGAAGTTCATGATCTTGTTACACTGTTCAAACATTTGAATAGAATACCACATCTTCTTTAAAGCTACTTAAAGTCCAATATCCCACTTCTCGTGACCAGATTGCGAATTTTTGTGTAATTTCATATCTTCATTAACGTTATTAATGAAACGGAAATTGCATAAAAATTAATTTTCCTTATTAAATGTTACAACAAGCATTTCGAATATCCTTTACCTTTCTGCATATTATGTGCGCTTTGTACATTCTCGTGATTAGATCGCGAATCTTTGTACAATTTCATATCTTCATTGACGTTATTAATGAAACGGAAATTGCATAAAAATTAATTTTCCTTATTAAATGTTACAACAAGCATTTCGAATATCTTTTACCTTTCTGCATATTATGTGCGCTTTGTACATTCCTAAACTTTTAAATTTCGCCTAAGTGCATAAAAATCCACTTTGCAATCGTAACTTTTTCGTTCTGTCCAAAAAATTCGCAGAGTATCATGTCGTCTTTAAAACCACAAAAATTTCAATAATTCCTTTTCCTTTCCTCTTTCTGCATCCTATCCAAAAATTCAAAAGGAATCGCACCTTGTGTAAAATCAAATAGATAAAAATGCCAGTGCTGTATTTCTCGTAATTTTCCTTGGATTTTTGCAGAATTTTCTTTGCAACCATACAAAATTGGAATGAAAAACTGAATGTTGTAAAAAATGATGAAATTCGTGGGTTGATTTAAACGCTGAATAAATGACGAGGCTTACTCGTCGTTGTTTTGATCAACGCGACCGATGATCGTCGAGTATTTTGCGTGTTACATAACTTTGATTGAACGTCTGATTGGGTCAAGTGGCGAGAACAATAGTTGATCTCTCTCCACGCTGGGCATAACCCTATTTTACAATCTTAATTTATCACATCCGCGGCAACACTCGCCCCATAGCTTTTACGTGTAAGCTTCCTCGTGCCGGAAGTGTTACTCTGATATCTTGTCCCGCGACTGATAATCTCTGCGAAGTTGAAAAGAAACGCCAAGGTCAATTTTATCGACCTCATCCTCCTCACTGCGCCGAATACCACACACTTAAACAACACTTCTCTTTCTCGCGTAATTATTCATGCTTGGATGCTGCACCTTTTCTTGGAAATAGTTATCGCGAATCATAGTAGAGAAAGGAGTATTGGAATATCATCAGAACGAACGAAAATAAATTAAATTAGCACAACTTTCACACGCAACAATAATATCATAAAAAATGGCAACTTTTTGAAACTGGTAAAATAAATCGATTCGTATGAAATTCTGTGTTTCATTTTTCTTGTTTCACTTTTTACCGTTTATACTATCTAAATGGTGGCTCGTTAGAGGTTGTGATTGTGAAATCGTAAGGTCTAGAAGATCAGTGAAATTGATCAATTTGAGCTTCCAACGAATAAAATATATCTAGTGCAATAATTACAGCGTAACGTTATTGGCACGATCGATATTATTGCATCAAGAGGCATTAAAATCATCGATGTTCATTCTAAGTAGACGAACAACTGATTCTTAAAGTCAAGTGAAGAAAAAGTATCATTGGTGTACATATTGATGGAAGTAAAACATTCTTGCATTTTTTATCTTTCCTTTGCGACACTTTTTTCCACACGTTTCTAGTTTCTCTTTTTATTTAATATACCTATATCAATGAATTACTATATATGATATATAATGACTATATATCATATATATAATATAATAACCATATGTCGGAGATGTAGGGATAACGGGCCTTTCTTTTGGAATTTTGGGAAGATTCCCAATACTTTGGTCTAAACTGTTTGTTATAGCTGTTCATTATAGTATTATAACAGTGGGCTTGGGGTCCAGGTGACACAACTGGTCACCGAACGTAGCCACGGTCACGGGATGAACGTTTTACTTAACAGTAGAAGTACCAATGTTGAGGGACACACGTTGTATTAACAAACAAGTCCCGGCTTTACGCGAGTCTGCCTAGTAATGGCGCCTGGAATTTTGTTGATAACCCTGATCAATACGCAATTGACAAGTGTGAACGTGTCAGTCTTTTATTCTTATCATCACCTTGGAGAGTTTATACACAAAGTCTGTCTGGCGGTCTGAAAGATAACGTACGTCATAGCTAACGTCATTTTCAGTATCAACACATATCCAATTGTACAAAGAGTTATCCCGTTGACCGTGGATTCGTTTGAACCTAAGAACATTGTCTTTACTTTAAGAGAGTCTTATAATCACGTATAATTGTTAAACCCTGTTAAATCAACTCTTATACATATTACTGTAAATACAAACCTCTTTGAACAACTACAATGGCTTGTCCTAACGAAGATACACAACGCGCCCCAAGAACCAGCGCCAACCCGACAAACCCGACATATAAATGTAACATCTATAATATATACATACATATGTAGAAAGCGTGGCGCTGTTTGGAGCAGAGGTATGGAACATGGAAGAAAGACTGGATCGAATACAAAGAAGATATGTGAAATGCATCTTAGGTTTAGATATAACAACACCAAATTATATATTGATAGAAGAATGCAAGCTAACAGAAATCAAAGAGAACACATTAAAAAGAGCAGCAAGGTATGAAGGGAAAGCCTTAGAATCGAAAAAGGAACTAGTAAAGGAATGCATAAAAGAAAGAGAGAGAAACTGGGCAAATGACCAAGAAGAGAAAAGAGCAAGAAAGAGAAAGAAGTGGCTAGATGAGGTGAAAGATGGAGGGACACAGATGGAAACAAGAGAAGAACAAGAAAGGATGACAGCAGACCAAATTATAGCAGAAAGAAGAAAGAGGGAAGCAGAAGAGAGGTGGAAAAGAATAAGGGAATCCAAATATAACATACATTACAGGAAAATCGTCAAAGAAGAGTTACCAAAGTATTTAGAAGGAAGGATGAAGTAGAAGAACAAAAAAATATTAGCAAGATTGGGGTTAGGTAATACTCTATAGAAGAGGGAGGAAAAAGATGCAGACTATGTAAAAGGAAAGAAGAAGACCTGAGACATGTAATAGAAGAATGTGAAATAAAGGGAGGACCAAAGGACATAGAAAAAACACTAAATGAGACTGGAGAATGACTAGCAGAACTAAAAGCAATAATAAAGAAGAGAAGGGCAATACAAGACGGGGAGGAACGACAAGAAGGAAGCATAGCAAGGAGGCAAAAGTCCAAAAGTGGCAATAGTTTTTAGTCATTAATTCTTAGTTTTTAGAGATAGAATAATTAAGAGAGTGCAATATAATAGAGTGGATAAGAGGGGAGGTACATATATAAGAAGCGAAATAGGTATAAGAGATGTAAAACCGTAAGTTCGCCCAAAGCCGAAAGACACGGACTAAGCAATAATAAATAAATAATAATAAAATACATACATATATATATATTGTACATTCTACATTATATTAATAAATATTTATTAATTAAATATTATAGATATCAAATATAATGAAATTAAATACTAAATATATTACGTATAATATTTCATACAAATATCACTGAGTGGTTAGACATTTAAACAAAATTTGCAAAGATCCTAAAGTAAGCATACAAATACTAATTGAATGAAGATTAGATAAAATCAAGCTTTGAAAGTCTTGATAAGAATTTAACAACATAGGCAAAGTAAAACCGCAATAGACCTATATTGTTCAGATTGCTTCATTCACATACGTGTAACGGTATATCGATCTGGTATTTCTCTAAAGCATAGAATGTACAAGATCGTTCACCGCCTGTCGACTGGTTCATTCAACGATCAAGCAATGACCTCTGAAATCCAAGAAGTTGTGACACGCACGACACCGATGAATAGTATGTCGTGTGAGTGTAACAGGAAAATGTCACGCATAGTTGCGTATCTACGACGGGATTTCCAATTTCCACCAACCGCATGGGATTCCCTTAAGAGTGAAAACGCGATAACTCGTAAAGCAAAATATACGGGCAGGTGATATTTATGCTGAAAGAATCGTAAATAAGAACATTGGCGAATGTAGTTTTGAAAAAAATATTAAATCTCGAAAGGGAATAACGAATAAATATAACTGAAAGATTGTGTTAAATGTGGGAAATAATTACGGATGAACATGCTGAAAGTGGCATTGTTAACAAAAATATCAAATATTGAAAAAGTTACAAGTAAATGCACTGGAAACATCGCGATAAGAAGAGTTAGCGATCGTGAAAAGAAGATTACATGTAAATATTGAACACTGTGGCAATTATATTGAAAAACTTCAAAAAATTCTAGAGAAATGTGCTGCTATAAAGAATCGATACTACTAGAATTGATTAGACTAAACCATCATAATCATAATAGTAGTAACGCTAACTGTTCAAAGAAATTTATGGTAAATACTGTATATGCAAACTAATGGAATGTTATTAATTACTATATAAAAATGGGAATAAATACATTACATATGATCAAAGCAGTGTCGATTATTAGAAAAATACAAATATTAATTATATCAAAAGGAAATTATGATAAATATAGTACAAGTAACATAATCATAATAGTTATCGAATAAACATAAACTTTATATTTTTCCTACATATATTTAGCTTATATAGCGAAAAATACCTATTCCTTTTAATAAAGTCGCAATTTTAATTATTGAAATAGCATATTACGTATGAATGAATAGTACTTTGCCTCCAATTGAATGTCACATCAATAGCGTAATAGGCAATGAAAAAAATGATCGCTTGCGTTTGATAGAAATGTAGAAGCATTATCGGTGGAAAGTAAATAACATTCATGCATACGCCACTCTACAAGCAGGAATGTTATATTTGAAAAAATTTCATTTTATGATGTTTTACATAGAAAAATGACTTGATTTTTAATAAAAACACAAAAAATCCCCTTCTATTCCATGCTGTAATTTGCTTGATTGCATGGTACTGCTGGTAGTTCGCACAATTTTATCAACAATCAGCATACCTGCTGCTGCACCGATATCCAATCAATTCTAATACAGTTCCAATATTAAATACGCCAACCCTGATTGCGTAATTAGCCCTTTAAATTAAAAACCGTAGGAGGGATAATTTAAGTCAATTACTAGTGTTCCTTGAATACTTTTTTAGAGGTGGTATAAATATAAAATAGACATACGTATACATGTGTGTAAATATAAAATTAACACATTTCCTGCCATTGAAGACCGAAGCAGAAGGCTCACTATGAATCATGTTCCGCTTTTTCCGTGTATTTCGATCTGATTCTTTTAATTAATGAAGTATATAATTTACACTAAAATTAAGTAAAACATAATATTAAGACGACACACATAGGATGATAGTGAAATATTTTTATAAATATAATTTCAAAATTATATACAGGTCAAAACAATACACTTTAATTTCTTTTTTAATATGATAAAATATTTATAAAAAATCTATAAGAAATATTATTAATCACTTCATAGTGATAATGCTATATCAATATATTAATCTGTATAAAGTTAAAAATATACTCAATAACAACGGTATGCAGTGTTGCACCTTTTTGCAGATTACTACGTTATTGCATGAATAATTACATAAATAATACCCAAGGAGCGTAATAAAATGAAAAAATTGTAAAGTAATGCACGTTGATCGATTTCCCAGCACAAACAAACTATCGCATACACCTGCACCGATAACCTACACAACTCGATATGCGAAGTAAAACGTAATATGTATGTACTCTGTATTGTTGGATTCAATGTCGCAATCGCGAATGGATGCATCATACACGAAAAATTCTTAGACTACCGTGGAATTCTTCGAATTTTAGTAAATCGCTGAGGAAACAAATGTTTTCGCCTTTCGATTTTTCCGGAATGACAAATTAGATTGTATTAACCCAATTATTCGAGTCATCTTTGTTAGAAACATTATGACGATAACTGAACGACGAATATTTATGGAAAATAAATAGAACAACCAGAGATTTGTTTCGTTCATAAGCACTTTATTTTTTCCATATTTCCATTGCATGTCGTATTTATTCTGTAGATTTTTATAGCCATAAATTTTTCATAAATACATAGATATTCCCATTAATCCACCGTGTGTCAATCGTGGATGTTTACGGATTTATGGAAAATTTTAATACGTAAAAATATACAGAATGCAGATGATACGCAAAAGGAAAGAAAATTTTTAGTAACAAATAAATCTCCGATAAAAATTCTGAGAATCGCGAATAATATAACGAATGATCGATGATGTATGTAATTTGTCATTCTAACAGGAACATAAAGAGACAAGACAATAACAAAAGCAGCTATTCATGGAATAAGACGCGATTAATGTGCGCCACTCGGAACGATTATCCAATTAGCTACCGTTAGATGAGTTAGAAGTAGCCATTCGCCCCGACCATGTTACAATTACGTCGTTAAATTTGAATTAAACTAATTGAAGCTGAACGCGACGAGCCACGAGAACCGACCTTGAATTTCTAAGCATTCATCCACATCCCCATCATTTTCCATCGTTTCCACGTATTTTTTCAAGCATAACAAAAATTACTCTGCGATCATCCTTTTTGGAGAATAGTAGACGTATTTGAATTAACCAACAATAATAATCTCTCTGATTAAATTTAATAAGAATTGAACTTTATTTTAATATTTATATCATATAGTATTTATATAAATAAGAATTAATCACTTAGATTAGCAATAATTACTTCGATATTAAAATTCATGTTCATAATTCATATAGTTTTATACAATTTCTCAGCATTGTTCGTGCAGCCTAACATCCTTTTAAAAAGATGGCTATCCTTTGGGGGATCAACTGACAGCAATGAAAATTAACGATCAGATAAGAATTTAATAAATATATCTAATGTGGGAGACTGTTGGAGGAATCAGGTGAAAGAAATAAGATACTATCTTAAAAGAAATCTGTCACAGATTTAGATACATCTCAACTAACCCAAATGACTATTAATCTCTCTAAACTGACTATAAATCACTCTAAACAAAATGATTGCAGGATAAAAAGAACAATTTCCTACCTGTTGTATAATGTTCTTGGTAGTGTCGTTCGCGTTTGATAACATTCTTCTATTTAGACAATTGAAATAATAAGAGACCAACACACAAACACGTAAGACAAACTTTTAATTAATACATTCGACTTAGCATTAGAAGCAACGATCTACAAAATGTTTGTAGTTAAATACACCATGTATAGATTATTATAATTACTTATGTTCCTGTGTTCATTCTTTGTATTCTGTGTTTCGTCGAAAGCATCTACGTGTATAATTTTAATAGTTACGAAAAACAAAAAATCTGAAATCCATCACTTTGATAGTTAAAATAGTTAACATTCTAAATAGAAGATAAAATTGTTCTGAAGAACATAGAAGGGCAAAGATAGCTCAACGATATACGTCTAATATTTGAAATATCTGACTAATTATGCCCACGACAATTTTCAATAAGAGTAGTACACGAAACGGTAAATATGAAACAATATTTAAACAGCGAATATAGGATTATGATCATAAACTAATCCATTTAAAATTCAGTTGTAAGTTTTCCTGCTGGTTTCGTAATACGTAACTAACATTGCGTTGCGTTACACGCGTTTCCAATTGGATTATTATGCACGGAGCGATGGTAAGTACAAGCGTGAATTTAAAATCGCATTGATTTGTCTTGCAAGTCTTCTTTACACCTTCAGATTCAAACTCGAAAAATACGGTGGCAATTTACGTTGCACAGCTTCGCTCGTGATCGAAACGAGGAAAAACACGAACAAACACGAGAAGAAGTGTAATAGTGCAATCAGATAGGACGATACGTCGTTAAAGTTTCATGAATCTGTTCGTTACAGATCGTGTGACAAAAATCATACGGATGGGTGATTCCCAATGCAATCTGGAAGTTCCAGTTGCGAATCGGAAGAATGGATTTCAGCTTTAAAAAACGCAAAGTCAAACGCAAGCCACAGCGTCACGCGCGATTATGCGTCACTGATAATATATATATATCAAGCGGTTGATTAATCGGTGCTGGCGTTGCAACTAATAGTAAATGCAAGCTTGTACCTGCTTACGTACTTTGACAAATTGTTCTATCTCGATCGAACGACTACATTTATTATTCTTTCTCCTGTATCATAAATTTAAGTTACCTATATTGTTGCTTTGTCGCACAGGTATTCATATAATTGGCTAAACATTCTAATGTTTAGAATAAAGAATTTCTGTTAGCTTTTATTACACAATCAAACTTAAAATATCATCCTGATATCTTTCTCTCTCTCTACATCATCTGCTAGATAAGTATACAATTGGCTGGATATTGCAAGATATTCGATAATTCCAATTTTATAACATAACATTTTCCTTCTCTCTGTAACATTAATTGTAAATCTATATTACCTACATCGTTCTTCTATCAAACAGGTATCCATTAGGTTGGCAACTAAGTGATTGCAAATTTTGTCATTACCAGCTAATAACAAAATCCGTAATCACTTAGTTGCCAATCTAACTGATATCTGTTTGATAGAAGAACGATGTAGGTAATATAGATTTATATAATATATAATTGACTGGAAATTGGAATTTTCTGTAACCAAGAATTCTCTTTAGATATTCTTGGACAACCATAGTAACATATTTTATCGTCATAATTTCACACAACCTATGCTGTTCTTTGGTTAAATCGATATACATACGTACTTATAATTGGCGGAAAAATTAAAACATTGCATAGAACAGAGAATTGCTTTCAGATTTTAATGCGTGATAAGGGGAAAGGATTTACATAGAAAATAAAGTGGCATTACGTTTGCACTAGGGATCTCTAGGGAGACGCCAAGTAGGAAATTTTGAAGAATGAAACAATTAGTCATAGGTAATGGACATTATACAATAATTAAAAGGACATTAACAATGTTATGCGCCGTCTCCTTGAGATTATGCAACGAGCAATATTTCATAAATAATTCTCCTTGGCTCCCCTTCGGATCTGGTGAAGCTGTGATTTACCGTAACAAAATTGTATCCACTCACGACCAATTAAAAATTTTAAGTCAGTTTCTCATTTATAGCTACGTTAAATCGCTAGTCATTCTATAGAAATTAATTTCATAGATATCGAAAACAATTTATTTGGATTTAGATTTTTAACTAGAAAGTATCTTAAAAGAACAGAATTCTAGGATGCCACTTAATTTTTAAATTCAAATCTTCAAGAAAAGAATCCTAAAATTTTACTCTATAGTTTATTAATATCATATGGGTATTAATAACGATTTTCTTTATTTTGATAGAGTTTCGGTCAAAAAACATTCCAAGATAAAGAAATTTTAAGATGAAAACTTTTCTTAAATACTAAATTTCTCTGTAGAAGATAAATTAATTTCAAACTTTTAGTCGCTAATTCATTATTAATAAAACAACAGATAATTTAGTTTTCCATATAATAATAAAATTTATTGAATGCTCATCTGAAAAATTATATACAAAATTATGAATAGATGTGAACTACGAATAATTATGTTAAGAAAAATGTTTCTAAAAAAGGTAACTTAATTTTTTTATACAATACCACAAATAATAATAGTGATTGTTATTCTGATAGATTTTTCATTAAAATAATAACTCTAACTTGCAATCTTTTTAATTTATCAAGTTTTATGAAACATAAAGTGATTCTAAACTTTTTATTGATAATATATTCTGCAATGATAAAGATAAAGAGAGGGTGTGATATACTTGTGATCGGCGAGCGGCATTCGGCCGTAATAAACAGTAAGCAAGCAATAAATCCTTGAAACAAATATTCCTAAGTGGTTATGATACTCCTGTTTACGTTCTTATAGTCGTAAGTTTGTGTTATAGCCGTCTCCTTAAACGCACATGTTTCAACCTGACCACCAACTTACACCGAAACAAAATTAATGATACACTAAAATTATCCAATGAAAACTGACAAGCAAGAAGTACCTGTATCTTTCATATTCTCATTCCCGTAAGTGCGTATCTTTATGTTATTATCATTTTTTATAAGATGACGTTACATGATTCCAGCACGATAAATCATGCTTAACGTTGTTTTTGCTCATTCGGTCGATTATCATGGTTAACATGTTCGTTATATATCTGATTTCTATTTTCTACAGGGAATGTTCATACGATACCTGTATTTAAATTCTGAATTATTATGAAATACTTGTTATAATTTGGGGATTTTTACAGTCGATACCATACATAATCTACAGTACAAAAATTTCTGGATAAATTTTTAATTTTAAATTGATATTCTTAAAGTGATATCAATTGGGTTGGCAACTAAGTGATTGCGGCTTTTGTCAATAGGTGGTATTGATGATATGTAGATCATAGATCAATAGATGAATGTGAAATAATATCGGTGTTATTATTACTTATTATTACAATTCTTGTGTTAGGCTTTCGCTAAGAGTTAAGTTAGGCTTTGTATAACACGTTTAGATAATAAAGTAAAAAGGTAATCATAATATAGAAGTATATGAGTAGATATATAAGTAACATTAAAATAATACTCGTACAAGAATATGATAAGTAAAAGAAAGTAGTATAATACACAAACACTGTTCTATAGTTGTAAACTATTACTTAAAATTATGAAGATAGCGTTTTGAAAATATAAAATGAAAAATCAAGTACAAAGTTAGCGTTAAACGCATGTATTAGTGGAACTTGAAGAAGTTAATAACACGTTGATCATCAATGACGTTAATCACGGTGGTCATCAATGATTCACTTGTTATTAAACGTTTTAAAATGACAAATGCCATGGATTGAAAAATGTTCAACAACATGAATGACCTAGATAACATTGTGAGAGAAAAAGTGCGCGAATACAATATACAGTCAACTCTTCTATAACACTATTAATTTGTTCTATGCATCTCATTATAGTATAGAATACTGTATAGCATATCGTATATGTATATGTGTAGAACTATCATCCTTTGCTTAGAAATGCTTACAGTCTACTGTGATATATAGTAGAAGATTAATAGAACGACAAAGTGAAATAATTTTACGATCCACTGATTTTCTTGAGGTCGTCATGACAAACGCGTTTATCCATGATAAAGTTACGTAGAAACGTGTAATTAAGTATAATTCTTAATTCAAGGATTATTGGATATTGTGTCGCGAGCTCGTTCGAGCTTACGATAGAACGAATCGGCTCGCCCTTATTCACTTGTCAGAGTTGTCTACATATCTACAGTTTCCGATCGTGTATAAATAATTACTTAGTAACTGGTTCAATCAAGTGGCAAACGATTTGATTAGCTTAGTTAGTTAATGTTATTCTCTGCCTTTGTTTCCCACTTTCAACCAATTTTGAATAATTCTGTGCAAACTCTGGATTAATCAATTTTAAATGAAGCTAATTTTAAATAAATAAATCCTACGGCAATGCTAAAAAATTGTATGCCAAGTACAAACTAATTATTTAAGTAATTATAACTAAATTTTGAACAATTTTATGCAAACTTTGAAGAAATTCAAAATAACTCGGAAAGAAACTTTCATCCGTCTGTACAATCTTGATATGATCCTATGATGCAAACTTTGAATCAATTTGGAATAATTCGGAGAGAGACTTTGAGCTACCTTCTCATCAGAAATATGTATCAGCCTCATATCATCGTTATAGGAAAGAAACAGTATATTATCACGTCACAGATGAGAAGCCCTGTAAAAATTAATTATGATCATTAATTTCACTTTTACTATTCCAATACTTGCTTCTGATCTTGCTAATGACAATGTCTACAGTCTATGGCACAGCGTCATTTAATCGTCAGGAACGTCATCATAATTGAATGTATCAATTACACATCGCTATCCTAGAAAAAAGTCAGACGACAAAAAGAAGAAAAATGAATAGAACGAAAGAACCGACTTACATGTTGCATTAAAATTACGAAGTCTACGATCTACGCTTCTAGAACTTAATTACGTAGTACTCGATTACTATTGCATACCATATCTCATAGTCTCCAGTTTTGGACATTCTGTCACATACATACACACACACACACACACACACACCAGTATCATATCTACTAGAAAATGTAAAAAAGTTACTAATTATACTACTATATACTGCTATAACTACACTTACATATTACTACTATCAATAAATTCATACACATATTACCATATAGAATATTACTATATCATATAATTGTTATGGTTGTACTACACTGCTGAAATTTTAAATGTAGCACAACTATAATATGACTTCTGTTAGTAGTAACTACGTTACTGCTACATGTAGCAACATAATACTATACTACTATGCCACTATGATATTCGGAGTACCATGCTATTACTTGTACACGTATTACCATTTCAATAACTATACTACTCATATAAAACTACTATATATAATATGTCGTACGACTATGCAAAACCACTACATATATCTAATACTATTATAACTGCATTGATACTGTTATACTATATATAATATAATGCTGTAACTATTGTTGCAATGTACATAATAACCACTATAATATCGTAAAGCTATTATACTTGTATTATACCACTGCACTGTATATAACATAATGTCACAACTATAGCGCTATAAGTACAACTATTGAAACATACCATACATGAAACGGAGTTCTTTATCGACGGGATATCACTGAGGAAGTAACACTTCCTCAGCAGACGACGGTGGTATACAGCCGACACAAAAGATGCAGAGAGATGGTGGTGGCAGGATGGGGGACAACGAACAATTCAGGGTCCTCGTAACCGGTTCTATATAAAAGCACATGCAACATCAACGGGAGGAGACATTCTCACCGAGTAATCGGACCGGTGATGATCGAGCCCCATATAAGGTCATTGAGTTACCGCCACCCGAACCAGTACCACTCTCTCAATCAGTGTACCCTCACGAATTTTCAAGTGCAACAAGTGTATCAACCGTCCATCTCCGTTACTAAACGACGTGTGTTTTAAAATACAAGTTTATAAACTAAGAATTAACTAAATAAAACTAAACTAAAATTTAAATCGGCATTTAACAAGGGCATATTAAGGCAGAGGATATTATTTTAGATCGGTATTCAATCGATTTTATTGGCCAGAAGATATTAAAGTAACATATATTTTCTATCGTTTTCATTCAGATATAATAGACAATCGTGAAACGAAGAGAAAGAAGAAAGAGAAAACAAGTGGTCGTGCGTAACAAGGAAGGAAAAAAGCGGGAAAATTGTAAAGAGAAAGGAAGAATAACCACGAATGGGAGAACAATCGTAAGTAGAGAAATACAGAAAAGTGAAACGTAACATACGTGGAAAACACTGCTGTAATACCGTGAAAACTACGTAAAGGAATAATCTCGTTAGAAGAGAAGAAGAACGATCTGAAACTAAAAGGAGACAGAAAAGTCGAAGATATACGTTCAACAATTTCAAAATACGTGACAAATCAAAAAGAAGAAGAAGAATCGTGACGAACAAACATTACGAAAATTTCCAGCGGGAGGAAGAAATAAGGAAAACGTCGCCACTAAACAGAGAAGATAAGAGCTTACAATTAGTAAGAAAGTGTGAATACGTGGAAGACTCAGTAAGAAAAAGAAAAAAGAACAGAATCTTGGGGAATTCGAAGAATCCGTCAAATATTATCCTATCTACGAACATATCTAACGATAACGTGAACTCTCGTTGAGAAGTCAAGCGGGCAAGAGTGAAAGTCCTAAATTCTATCGAAGTTTCAAGTGTACTGCTGCTGGTTCTTTAATAATATCGAGCACCTGTCCGAGTTTTGGTCGAGTTGGTCGCCGGATCTCTGACGAAGAACAGGTACGATATCAAAGACGAGACGCGAAAAGGTCAAACCACGTGAGACAGCAGTTCTGAGGTGAGCGAACGCGAAAAACTGCATCTTGTTCTACGGTGAATTAGTCAGTCGCATCGTATAAACGATGTTTCATGGAAAACATCGTAGCAAACCACTTGTATAAACGTAAATACATGTACGTTTAGGTCAATTTTCCTATGAGAATGAATGTGCAAAGTCTAGTGAAAGTTGGCAATTAGTCATGGGAAATGATAGGAGGATGGAGCAATTGTTTTGGTTCGTTTTTGATTCTTGCTTTAGCTTAATACTAACAGTTGAGAAACATAAAAAGATCTGGAAAAATGAGTCTACAATTACTTTGGTCCTTTTTTAATTCTCGGTTTAGTTTAATACCAATTTAGAATTTATTTAATACCAGTTTAATACTAATTTAGAAGCGTAACAAGATCTGGAGAAACCAGTTCACAATATATTTCCATTCGTTTTTAATTCTTGGTTTCGTATAATAACAATAATTTAAAATTATAAGAAGATTTAGAGAAATTTATATTTTTATTTTTCTCTTTTTTTTTTGTGAATCACTGATATCTCAGGATATATGTAGTAGTGTTAAAACATCGTTCTAGTAGACTGAAGAGAATAACATGAAATAAATTGGTCATTCACTCACGATTAAAGTAATTAGGCCCTTAAGTATTTAAAGTATGATAATAATGAATCGGAAAAAATTATACGAATCCTGAAAATCTTACAGAGAAATCTATTAAGAAAATTAATAAGTCTGACAAAAATATGTCGACAAAATGAATTTTTAAAGAAAAAATATTACTTGAAATCAATGTAGGTGTTGTAAAATCAGTCTGCGTTTAATTAAATTTGTGTCATCGTTGTCTTAGCGATATTACAGGCAATATTTCAATATTAATAATATTTATCGATAACTAAAGTAGACAAAATTTAACATTTCCCGAAGTTCCCGAATATCATTTTATTCTTATAGACACTACATGAAACGTTTTTCTTTCACTAGCAATTTCATTTCAACTGATCATTTGATTGAAAATCACATAAACGATTATCGTTCAATCAACGTTTCCAGATTCGATTACTATCCACTTAACGTCAAATAAATGTCAATACCTTAACCACTTATTTTATAGGATCTGCTGTAAACCTCCAATTATACCGTAACACTATAATTATGCATTGTAGATTATTAATAAAATGTTTTAAAGCATTGACATTAAAGTTTCCTTTGCTACAATAGAAATTACGAGTTACGAATTTACGGTCAAAAATTACGTGATTTTATATTATATCGTTTGAATTTGTATTTTACTTGATTATATAACACTAACCATCTTTATCGTGTAAAATATAACAGTACAAATTAAAAAGGATAATCTAAAACGAAATAATAAAATGCAAGATCTTACGCATCGCTTAAAGTCCAACGATATCAGTCGAATTAAAAATTAATAATAGTTGCCAACTATTTGCTTCAATATGTTTGCGTACTTTCGATACTTTTGACACCAAAAATTGATAACAAAAAACCTAGATTCCTGAACATAATAAATCATGAAATATAGTCAGATACTTTCAATCGCTGGAACAACTTCTCGTTTCTTTCTAGTTATTACAAAATCTAGCAGACTTATATAAGCGTTTCACGCGTTTCTCTGTCGTATCGTCACTTGCGATATCACCGGGAAAACTATAACAGTCACGTTTTCGACTAGTTGCACTTTGACGACAGTCTTCCTTTTTTTTTTTTTTAATCATTATATTAATCTTTACATTCAGTTTTCAACGTGTAAGATAAAAACGCAGAAAATTACGATGCAAATGTTAAAACAACGAAATCAGGACGTAGAAAATTGCTACTGAGAGGTAACGGCGTAGGTCATTTGCAACGATCGGTGAAAGTCAACTTCACGATATAGAAATTAATCTTAATTCAGAAAATTGGCAGTTGAAAGCAAGCAGCTGGTATAAAGGATACAAATAAGAAGGTTACAAAATACCTTTGGTACAATATACATACACACAAATTGAGTGGCTTTGGTCTTGCAGAATTTATTGATATATTATAGAATCGATTCTAACTTTTTAATGACAGGAATCTTTCTCAAATATTTATTTGCTCGATCAGCATAATAACTTACAAGAGCGCAAAAGAATTGGAAGTGGAAGAAATATTCACAAAGATTGGTAAGAATAACGAAGGTATTGTGTGAAAAAATTTATTTAAAGTTATTAAAAAATAGATTAATCAAGTATTTTTATGAATTACGATTAACTATCGATTTAGAAAAAAAAACTAGTAGGAAAACTTGTTAGAGAAGAGACGAAATGTTTCAAAATATTGGAAACAGAAGGACGAAACTACATCGACGAAAACTAAGGAAAAAAAGTTATTTAAAAAATCTACTTCGATAGCTCAAAGGAAATTCATAGTGAGAGATACGTACCAATACACCTATAATCAGTAATCTACAATCTAAAAATTTAAAACCTGTAGCCAAAAATCTAAAACGCTTCAAAGACACATTCCCCTAAAATTGTTAATTGTCGCTGTTTAATTATCGGAGTAGAACGTTCTACCTTCTCGTTTCGAGTCGATCCGTGCATCAAATTGATTGACTAAAGCACTTTCACACGTACAACTGAATTATTTTGTAACAGCGGAGGCTACAAATTTACCGTCGCTACTGAATACGATCAGTTAATTATTAATTTTCTTTATTCTACCAACGTGACGAAATCGGTGAGTGGGGTAACCTAGCACAGATTACTTCATTCTTACCAACTCACGTGTAAGATAATAATAGATTCCGTGTTTGATAACATCTTGGTGTTTTCTAAAAAAAAAAAAAAATACTAATCATGATTTCTAAAATATCAGTAGCGAAATAGCACGTGTTCCTTTCTTAATCGTAGAGTTCAGCTTTGACCCTAGTTTTCTATTGTACTAATTAACAAACAAAAATGGGAAAACTCTATAGATTTTTATTTTGATTGATATATTATTATATTAACGCAATAAATGTTAATTTTTGTTAACCGTTTATGTCTTGCATTATATAGGATGGTCCGTAACTGATGATACAATTGGATACAGACGATTGTACGGGGAAAAATAAGGCGGAAATATATAATAGAACAAAATATTTTCATATGACGCTTCGTTTCCAAAAACATCGAGCGTGAAAATTTGACACGTTCAAATTTGGCTAATTTCGAACTGAACGAGAGTAAATAATCGACAGGACTATTATTGTAATTCGTTACAAACTTAATCTATACGTGAAAATAAACAAAAAATGTAGGATACATTTTCTTCACGAGATGCTTTGCTTTCGAAAAAAATAGTTTTCAAAATGGCTATATGTATCAGATCGGAGTTAACACTTAGCCAACCTAGCTATATGTTTCCACCGCGTACTAGTTAAAAAACAAAGAAGTCTAAAAATTATTTAAGTGATTAATTATATTTTACGGTATATTTAACGATTTCACATATTGTTTACACAAAACATCAAATTAGAAGTATACAGGGTGGTTGGTAACTGGTGGTACGAGCGGAAAGGGGGTGATTCTACGCGAAAAAAGAAGTCGAAAATATAGAATACAAATTTTTCGTTTGAGGCTTTGTTTTCGAGAAAATCGACTTTGAATTTCGCTCGGTACGCGTGCACTTTATCGCGTCTCGTTATAACGGATCTCATTGTAGATCTTTGTCTCGATGGAAAAATTAAAAAAAAAAACAATTTTTATTCCATATTTTCGACTTCTTTTTTCGCGTAGAATCACCCCCTTTCCGCTTGTACCACCAGTTACCAACCACCCTGTATATTAGAAGTATAAAAAAATATAGGTAAAATTAAAAGCATTAAAAATAACTAAAGATAAATGACACAACTGAGAGTGAAATTAAAAATTCATAATGCATTTTAATATTTTTTTACAGTGTGGTATCGTTCGATTTACCAATAGCGTAACTCTTTAATTAATTTTAACACCACTAAATTGGTGTATTTTATTATATACTGTGCTTTATATATGGCGCAATTAATTATGAACGATTCCAGGTAAACAATAACTGATAATAACAACAACAACAAAAAAAAAGAAAACGCTTTGCTAAAGTCAAAAAGGCAGATCTCCCCGTTCGGTTACACAGTAATGTTCTTTGCAGAGAAGAGATCTCTCTATTCGGTTGGCTAAGTGTTAACTAAGCATATTCCAACATTGTTTACTTAAAAACGAGGTTTTGAACGGAAAAATATTATTTATACACTCTTGACTCATTTTTGTATAATAACCTCCTGTTGACTGTTTACTCATGTCGATACTTAACCAGGTATAAATATACCTGATAAATATTCAAACTCGATATTCTCAGGAACAAAACGTCATATGGGAAAATTGTGTTGCATATTTCCGACTTATTTTCTTACGTAGAATAGAACAGACCACCCGTTATTACTGTCAGTTTTGCGATAATAATAGGAACAATAATCTTAGCGGGCTACCGTCTAGAAGGCAGCAAAATAAGTTCGTTAGAATAAGAACTGAAATAGACAAGAAGGTTTGCTGATTTAGAATCTGGAGAATCGCAACTATTAATCGCTTCGCGCTATCGGCCAGACGCTTTTCCGACTTTCTGTTTCCTGTTGTTAGGAATTTTTTTACAATTATCGGATAATTGAGGAAACATCTGCAAGTTTTCCACGACTGAACTTAATCTAGCACGTTCCATTTGTCGTTCGGAATTTCAAATTCTCGTAGCTATCGATGAATCACAGATAATAGCTCTGATGAACATTTTTAATCCTGAACGACTCACCAGACTCTCCGTCTCTTCCCATTAACCGGTAAAGCATGCATTACGTCCATATTATAACTCTGAATGTGAACGTTGATGTATTTATGGAAAATTGAGAGTTGCAAAAATACTTGCGAATGCACGTAATACGCAGAATACATAAAATATCGAACATATAGTAATCTACTAGGTAAAACAAATGTCTATTTAAGTTTCATTCTTTTAGTTGCATTCATGGAAGTAGAAATTTACATGGATATTTTGTAAGAATTTTCATTCTGAAATGGTGAAAGTAATTCCTCCAAATGTAAATTTATCTATCATTAGAAATTATAGAAACTGTAAAAAAATAATTATTGAAAGCTATACTATTTCTCCAGCATTCTCTCTTCACCGTCGTCACGTAAAGGAAGATAACGAACTTTTACTTTAGAAAAGATCTTTTTCTGGAATTTTTTCTAGAAAAGAGTTTTATTAGTAAAAAGTAAAGTTGCTTAGAGTAACAACTAGCAAAGATTCGTTAAATATTGAGAGTCGATTGAAAATCATAAAATTTACACCCACAGATGGGCACTATTCTGCAACAGTCGGTGTTAAAAGGCCGACAGATCAGCAACGCCGGCAAGGAGAAGGATTTACTTCATAAATTATTCAGTCAAGCGGCGGCAAATTATTCCAGCCAGCTGGCAATCCGCTATGAAGGTACTTGTCATTGATATTCTTAACGGGAAATAAAAGAAGAAGTAAAAAAGAAATAAAAAAGGAAAATACAAACAGGTGACTGGGTGAAAGAAACAAGTAGAAAAATTTCTGACATACTAACACGATCGTTTCGCAATTTGAAAATTCCATAAAGTTAGATAACGTCTCGAAAAGATTTTTTTTTTTTATTTGGAAGAATTTTACGATCAATTCTCATTGAGAATTATAAGTATTCGTCGTTAAACGTACATAATCTAATTTACGAAAATTGAATAGTTCCACCATAGAGGGAGAAAATCCTATAATAACGAGCATATAAATAGAGAAAATTCTTATATCAAATTCAATTGAATTTACTTTATAATAATTGTTATATTTATATAATACAATTAGTTGGATTTACGCGCGAATAAATATTTTCCTATTTATCCTCGTTGCGTCTATCCAAACATCTTAGAACCGTTCAACCGACAATAATCGAATGCTTTGGATTTTAATCAAACATGAAATGTAACAAATTCTCCGCCTAAATCTATCCGCCTAAGATTACATCCTGAGATTCGAATCTAAAATCGAGCGGTTTTAAATTCAGACAAACACGAAATACCATTGCACCATTACACGTATTATACTTTTATTTTGCAACGCAGATGACGATGGACACGAGTATACTATGCTTTACGATGAGTTGAACGAGCTGACTAACAAATTCGCCAGAGTATTCCAAAAATTGGAAAAGCCAGACAATTTATCGAAATCATTCGTAGCAGTATGTATGAAGCCATCGCATCGACTGCCAACAGTGTTAGTTGCCATATTGAAGGCCGGTATGGCGTATCTGCCCTTGGACGCAGAGTTTCCGATGGCCAGGGTGAAACATGTTCTGCAAGAAGCAAAACCTTTCGCAGTGGTGATAGAACAAGGAGGTAAATACGATAACACTTGCTCACTTGTCTTCCTCCTCTCCATAAACAGGCTGTTGATCTACTAAACCGGTTTCAGTATTTTCGATGTTCCGCGATATGTATCTACTGCCACTCCGTTTAGCGATCTAAAATTACACCTAGTTTTCGATTAATCCTTCGCTGTAAGCATATTTTTCTGATAGCACTAACAACTATGTACATAGCCGAAACGAAGTGTGAATAAATTTGTATTTATAGCTGTATTTATAGCTATATTTGTATTTATATTTTGTATCATTCATTCAAAGACACTCTGTTTGCTAATGTTAGCAGAAAAAGAAATCACGTTTCTTTATCTTTTTTGATTACTCTCATAGTTTCACTCTCATAGTAGTTGCAAATGGCAAAATACCCAGATGATTATTTAATGACTCAATTACTAATTTCCACGGTTTATTAAACGGGCGTAAGCTAATCGATTTTTTCAAGATCAAGCGATTGCTTCTTGGTTTCTGCGTGACACAAATAACACATTAATTTGCTTTAAAAACTTCGTGTTATTTGCATCGAACTATTCTCCAGTAGATGCACGGTGGAACGTGTCGATCGGTGACTTGGTTTAACAAAAATTTCTCCCAAAGAGAAATCTACGCTGTACGTTTCGAAACACATTGTGTTCTCGCCAGGGTTACGAAGAAAAAGAAAGAGAAAAGATCCTGTTTCTTTGTCTTTCCTAATTACACTATGTTTCGCGGTAGTTGTACAAATATCCGAGTAAAAAAGAGAAGCAAAAAGAAAGGAAACGAAGCAAAGTAAAACGTGAGAGAAAAAGATGTGTGTCGAACTAGATCTGCTAGAGAGTATTACGCTGTAAAACGATTTTTCCTTCGAGCAGTAAACGGAAGGACCTTGCTATCTATGCAGATTGGCGTGCTGGATTTTTAAGGTCGACAAAGAACCGCTCCTACGAACGTTCGATTTTCTCTGACTACAAGTCACAATTTCCGCAAGCTTAACGCGGCCACGGTTTCATTGACATTTATCGTATTTATTCGCCCGTTTCTCCGCGTAAATAGTTCAGCTGTTTAGCCGAGGGCCGCATCGAAATTCTAATTAAGAACTTTATCGATACCGGCAGAACCGGGAAATTGTCACTGTCCTTTTTAAGGATCTTTCCTTATATATAATCTTACAAAAATCTTTATATATATAAAGTTCTATTATGTTATAAAATTATATATCTTATATATAAATATATCTTTTTTAAGCGGATGCATCGATTTACGAGGGAACAAATACGATAACGTATGAACAGTTGTTGAAACAATCTGAAGCTGAGGAGAAAGAGGATTTGGAGTATAACGAGGACCCTGAAAGCACTGCTATCGTTTTGTATACTTCTGGAAGCACGGGCACGCCGAAGGGTACTGTTCATTTGTTTATATATAATAGTGACAAATTTCATATTTTACGTATATAATAATTAGAACGCGGATTTCTATGCGTTTACTTATAGAAAATGTGAAAATGGAGGGTTGCACGGAATGCACGTAACATGAAAGAATATATAAAATATCCAAAATATAGTGGTTTGTGTAATACTTGCATAATAGTATAGATATAATACTTGTATAATTTGTATAAATATCCACAGCCTAATAACGCAATAAATATAATGAACTATACAAAAAAATACGTTAGCCAGCCTTGTACGTCGATGTGAAGAATTATAGTACATTATAGTAATTACGTAACATTGGAATTATTATTTTTTCTTCTTGTTTCTTCCTTACTTTTCCCATCTTGTTCTTACATTTCGTTTTTACGGCTTTCTATTTTTCTTGATTTCATGATTGAAGGAGTGCTTTTGCCGCACGCGGCTGTGTTAAACCGACTACAATGGCAATGGCGCGAGCTGCCTTATGCCACCGACGAGCAACATTGTATTTTTAAAACATCTTTGACCTTCGTGGATAGCGTGTCAGAAATTTGGGGACCTTTGTTGCAAGGAAGAACCATAGTAATTGTCTCCAAACATATTACCAGGGATCCAGAGAGATTCGTCTCGGTATTAGAAAAGTACAAGGTAAGCACCTACGGTTATGTCTAAGACAAAATAGTTGGAAATTTGTTATCTATAAAAAAAAAAAAAAGAACAGAAGTAAAGGAGACAAAGAAATTCACGGAAAAGAAAAATCTTTGAGAAAAGGAGAAAAAAGAGGAAAGAAATCTCATTTTTTAATTTCGAATCTTTCCGTCATACGACAAACTTTGAACATTATATGGTATATTTGAAAAATTATTTTCATTTACCGTTAAAAAGATTTTTATTCTGCGACGTATTCTATAAACTTTGTCTACGACAATTATTTCAGATTCAACGATTGGTGCTGGTCCCATCGCTACTGTACTCTATGCTGATGTACTTGAATCTACGGGTAAGATAATAATCAGAAATAATAACCACGCGCTCAGGTTCTCAGATCGTAGATCATAGATTATAGATCATAGAACGTAGATTGTAAATCGTAGATCTTGTATGATAAATAGGCTTCCCACTTGTGTTTCGATTACAGATATAAATGACGTAAACATTGTTAAGTGCTTCTGTATCAAGCTATTTCTAAGCACCTTCAACAGATTAACGTTCCAGATACCAACACGTCCCTTTCAATAGACGCAATCTTTATGCATTAGATCCGCTATTCACGAATGGCAAACGTTACGTCGAAATCCGTGTGTTTCACCATCGTTTCTCATATTCATTATTACGAGAAAAAGAAGAAAAAAAAAGGATAATCTAACGACGGGGATAAAAGCATGAAAATTGATTAACCGACGCAGATTAACTTAATCGTTCAGATTGTACGAGGTTAGTGCAGAAAGTACTACCAGTTTAAATGTAGAAGCCGTGTTAAACGATGGGATGTACTTATAGAAGATCACCTAGCTTCATTCATGTATTGACATAAGTCGTGCAAAGTTTCCTGTTTGCCTATTTTAATAATATTGTCGCTGTATCGTACGTTTAAAATGACGACGCGAGTTAACACTAGAACTATCACGCCAGTCAAATCGACTGGTTTTACAATTTTATTTTCAAATTTCTACTTTATGTTATAGTTTCTTTTCCGCGATGATTTAATAACTTTCGCAACGATAACTAAAAGAATGATATAATGAATTTTATTTTGTTTTTTATGTATTCAAAATCGAAATAATTTTGTATCAAGACTACTAATACCAACACCGGTCAAAATGACTGGTACTTGTCAAAGCGTAAAAGTTTTGTACAACTTCCCATGCGGTTTTACAACTTTTACTGCGTATCATTCGATATGATGATATCAGTTATCAGGAAAATTCCGGATCGATCGCTAGAAATACCGCAACAGTCGAAACGACTGGTTCTACAATTTTATAAATGTGTCAACCCTCCGTTTAGTCCCTTAGTCCCAGGTGGATTGATAATACCAAAAATGTACTACATAACATGGAACTGCTTCTGTAAGAAAGTAATAAATCAATAAATATGAAGATATTCTATTATTACGTATTTTTTAAAGACCAGTCATTTTGACTGGTTTTGGTAGAAACAGCTCTGTGTTAACTATCGGTAGTTCTATCGTTAAAGATCCCGCTGATGACGCTTTTGCGCTTCTCGAAAGCTGTAAAAATTCTTCCAAAAGGCATTCACCGCCGAATTACAGCAATTCACGATAACGGAGTTATGGATGAGTTATCGAATAAGAAGTGTGGAAATTCAATAGGGACAGAGAAACTGTAGTTGATAGTAAACATTCAGGCTGGCCGTCTCTATTTACAGACGAGCTCGAGAACGTGTCTGCGATTTCATTGCAAATGATATTCATTGCAGTTTCTTTTTTTTGCAAAACTTAGAGTTGTTTATTCGATAATGCTTCGCGAGAAACGATGATTTAAAAGATTGCGTAAGAAGATGGTTATGTGAAGCGACGGTGGAAACGTATGACAAAGTTATACAAAAACTCGCGCCACGTTACGATAAATATTGAAATAGGGCTGGTAATTGTATTAGAAAATAACTGAGTACATATAATAAAATCACAGACGAAGAAGACATTTCAAGATGCATTTGTATCGTTGTTATTTCAAAACGAGCATTAGTTTCCAGACAACGCTCGTGTGCCTATCTATTCGATCTGTAAAATGTATAAAATATTTTACAAATTCGCGTATTTCTATGTTTTTCTATGTATCTAAGTATTAGGTTGTCCGAAATGTTTCTCTCGTCTTATAAGGAAATAATACACGCACAATGTTTTTTGTTTTATATTAGTTTATTGAATTATCCACGAACGTAATAATAGAGAAAGAACGAAATGGATCACACCTGATTCAATAAAATAATATAAAACACAAATTGTTGTTCATCTACTATCACCTTATGAAACGAAAGAAACTTTTCGGACAACCTAATATCTAACTGACCGAGTTCAAGTAATTGACTCGGTGTATTTATAATCAAGTGTCGATCCAAATGATCTTTCTTATGTGAACATGACGTAGTAGGAAAATTTCTGAAGCCAATCACTTCCCCAAGTCAGTCTGTTTTAAAATACATTATTTCGTTATATACGTGTATATAAATTAATCGTCTTTTCATAATAATCGTCGTATTTCATAATAAATTAGATCCTATGTTTTACAAGATATAAACCATTAATCGCCTGTATTAATACATTAAAGTCGAATATTCCACGATTAAGTAACCCAATTGTGTTAACAACCCAAGTATAACTCAAGGTCATCGAAATCACCGACGCGGAAGCTTTTCAATTGTTCGATCGTAACTCAATCTATTAAGACTTAATAATACCAATCGAGGATAAATATAGAACTAATTTATGATCAAATAGCAGTTAAGACTCGATGATTAAGACACGAACCACGTATTAACATTGCCCTTGGATTGATGCTTGATTAAACAATTAACATGCTTTAAGATTGCCTTCAATACGCTTTAAATGACGGAGATTGATCATATCAGTTAGCAAGTATTGCCTTAACACCATTGACTGGTTTCAGAACAAGGACAGCGTGCTACGTTCTCTAAGACTTTGGGTATGCTCTGGAGAAATGTTGCCAGTTTCGCTGGCGGATCAATTCTTTGCAACTTTCGGCGACGATAGTAAAATCTTGGCGAATTTCTATGGAAGCACGGAGATCATGGGAGACGTTACCTATCATCTGTTGACCAATCGGAAGCAACTACAGAATACGCAGAAAGTGCCAATTGGTAATTGGGAAATTGCTACTTTTTTAAAAACAAAGTATGATAATCGAATACGAGACGAATAGCAATAATTATAGAAATAGAATTTTCCAAACAACTAGTTACCTAACCGTATGAACAATAAATTCGAATAACTGTTCACGGTACTGAAATAATTTGCAAATTTCGCAAGTTTTCAATCGATAAATTCAAACTTCGAAAACAGATTAGTAGAGTGGAACGGATTTTTGATTACAGGCAAGCCGTTGGACAATTGCGTTATTTATATCGTGAACAAAGAGATGCGGCTGGTACCGCAGGGCGAAGTCGGAGAACTGGTAGTCGCCGGAAAGAACCTTGCAACAGGGTACATCCGCGACAGTGAGTCCCGCAAGTTTCAGGACAATCCTCATGCCATCGATCTAGGTAAAAATTTCACGGTTTACTTCATAAACATTTCAACCTTTTGCAATCGACGGCCTTTTCGGTCGGGCGTAGCAGCATTGTAGATAATATAAAATGATTTTATACAAAAATTAACTTAAAAAACATTATATTTTAATAATCTATATATATTTACATCTTCGAACATAGCATTTTTTTAATATATTTTCTGCATTTTTTTACGATAATTTATAAAACATCTGACCAGATGCATTCTTGTATCGCAATTATATAAGTTGTTTCGTGTCTTTATCCTGCTTTGTTTCGGTAAGAACACACCTTACAATCCTTTTTTTCTTCCTGTTAAAATTACATGGAGCTTCCCATTTAACCGAATTCCATCACAGTTAGTAGTCGACGTGGAAGCTCGATCTCGCGGTTGTCGATTATCTCCTCTCAACTGGTCTACTAAAGTTTTTATAAATCACAGCTGGTTAAGTGGCCTTTCGTTCTTTTGCTATTTACAAAATGTATGAATTAATTAAACAAATTTTCAAATCCATTTTTTTGCAGCTTCTAAATTTACGAAACTAGAATACTTGTGCCACGATCGTCGAATCTGACCTAACGTCAGAGACATTGCCAGAATCATAGTTTCGGAAGAATTTGAGCATAAATATTTCATCTCCATCTTAAAGTGTAACACTTCACACTTCATAACAATCAATATAAAGAATAAATCTATTTACGAACCAATACTGCGCTCTCGTCAATTGGAGAGGTCGAAATCTAGCATAAATAGGGGCTATTGCCTCTCATTCTCCTCTCAAGTTGCCACACGGAACACCGTGGTGACGGAAAATAGCCTCTCGGGTGAAAAGGGTATTTTTTTCCTATGAGGATAAAGATACCTTTTTTTTATTATTATTATTTAATTTGTTCTTGCAATTTGCCCAGCAGGACATTTGATAAATTTGTCTAACTTAATTGCTAAATAACATGTGGATGGCTACCCCCAGCGGGATACCATCTTCGAGTTTGACTATTTTATTTCTTTAGCGAGGTCAGTGGGGTGTTTTCTTTTTAATCTTCTTTCTATGAGAGTTTTGCTCGCTTCAGCAATCAGCTGGTTTGGATGTGTTGTCGTTCTTCCCTTGTATTTTTCTGCGTACCTGCCGATTTCTTCTTCGACCATTGGTATTTTTAAGTCTTTGCGTATATCCTCGTTTCTGACGTACCATGGGGCGTTGGCTATTGTTCTCAGTATCTTTGATTGTAGCGACTCTAGTTTATTTATGTGACTCATTGCTGCTGTCCCCCATAGTGGTATTCCGTACGTCCAAGTTGGTTTTATTATCGTTTCCTTTTATTTTCTATGCTGAGTTTAGAACTTCGACTAGTTAACCAGTACATTTGTCTTCTTTTTATCCGTACTTTGTCTACAATTGATTTAGTATGTTGCTTCCATGTAAGTTGTGTGTCTAAGTGAAGTCCTAGGTATTTAACTTGCCTTGTTTGTGTTACGTGCGTGCCATTCAATGATAAAGATTTTCTTTTTTTATTTGGAAGTAGTTTACAATCAATTCTCATTGATAATTATAAGTAAATTATTCTGGCGTGGTACTATAACGTGAATAATAAATAATTATTAATTAATTATTAATTAATAATAATTAAATTAATATAATAAATAATTTGGATATTTCTTCTTTAACTGTAGGTGTCTTAAGGTCACGATGTATTCGTTGGTAACATACCAAGGTGCATCTATTAAGGATCTTAGAGTTTTTGATTGGAATCGTTGAAGAATTTCTATGTTGAAATTACTCGCGGTTCCCCATAGTTGGATCCCATAGCTCCAAACATGTTTTAATACGACTTCATATAGCATTATTTTACTCTGCGCGCTTAAGTTGCAACGTCTGCCGATGAGCCAGTAGAATTTTTTTAATTTTAATTTAAGTTGCTTGGATTTATCTACGATGTGTCGTTTCTATGTCATTCCTCTGTCCAGAATCATGCCCAGATATCTGACTGAATCTGTGTTTGAAATTGGAATATTATTTATGGTCACCAGCTGGCAGGATTGTTTCCGCAGTGTGAAGGTTATATGATTGGATTTATTTTCATTTATTTTGAAGCGCCATTTGTGGAACCACTTTTCCATAAAGTCGAGACCTCGCTGGAGAGTTGAGGAGGCAATTATCGGGTCTGAATGGGATACTAATAAAGCTGTATCATCAGCAAATGTCGCTGTGGTTATCTCTGTTAAAATTGGTAAATCGGCAGTGTAGATGGTGAACAGCAGAAGTCCGAGGACACTACCTTGGGGTATGCCAGCTTCTATTGGAAATGTTGCGGTTATAGCGTCTAAGTATTTAAATCATGAACATCTATTGGTTAGATATGATTTTAAGATGGAGTAATGGGTGTGTGGTAGGATTTTCTTTAGTTTGAACAAAAGTCTTTCATGCCACACTTTGTCGAACGCCTGCTGAATGTCCAAAAGTACCGCAGAACTGTATTTTTTCTTTTCTAAATCTTGGCTGATTTTACGAGTTAAACGATAAATTTGCTCTATCGTAGAATGTTGCTTCCAAAAACCGAATAGATGATCTGGAATTGTTTTCAAATCCTCGAAGAGTGGAAGGAATCGTTTCGTTAGCATCTTCTCAAATAGGATAAAGATATGAAAATGAAAATTCGTCGATATATCAACATATAAATTACAAAAATCAGAGAAGAATAAAATGCCGATAGAAAAAGATAAACGCGTTATATTTCGAGAATTTATAATCTTATATTTATATCTGGATTCAGCCATTTATCGACTATAGAAAATTCTACTTATTTCTTATTTTTCAATCTTTCTTAGTTTTCTCGTTTCCGTAGTTCTTCGATCAAATTTCAATCTAAAGAATGAACAATGATTAAAAACTAAAGAAATAAAAGGGACTGAAGAAGTTTGAAAAACGAAATAAGAGATGAGAATAAATAATAATTTGATCGATATTCGCAACTTTTTCGATGCAAACAAGAGAAACAAATTACGAGCGTGCATCTTGGAGTGTACACACGAGCTTCTGTCTTGCTTCTTTTTTTCTCTGCCAGCTGGCTACCATAATCTCGTTAAGAATATAACGTTCGACCTTATTTCACCAGGGAAATAATTCTCGCAAACACCGTAGAAATCCCCTGTTGTTTTGCCCATGCCGATAGGCATGAATCACCGCATTGTAGTGAAAATTTATTTATCCTCGACGCGTCTCATTACACGTGACACGTGATCGATAACCACGTGTAGTTATATCGAATGGATTACCATGGATGATATGGAAATGAGATGAGAAATACGGAAAGAAAAAAAAAGGTAAAAAAATATTGTACAGCATCAACATTTTTAACATTTCCGGGATTTCAATCTCGACGCATCGCTGTGCATTATGGTCAGAACACACTTGGTATTTATATTCTCAAAGCGATGATTCTTTTCTTATCGAGAAAAGATTTAATTATATGAAATTACTTGTATGAAAAGATTTAATCGAAAAGACGATCTTTCTCTAAAAACGTAGAATTCTATCAACTAACATCGTAGCAACTGACGTTTATTATATGGAAAGATTTGCGAAAAAGTGTTGTTATACCGAAAATTCGTTTTAAGCTTTGTTAGCATAATATAAAAGTTAATATCTAATTTTCGGTTTGAACAGAACACTCGAGGATTTATTGCACTGGAGATTATGCAAGAATATCGAAAGGAGTGATCGTGTACGAAGGACGCGTAGACTCGCAAATTAAAGTTAGGGGACACCGTGTAGACCTCACGGAAGTGGAGAAAACAGTATCAAAGGCACCTGGTGTCGACGAAGTGGTTGTCCTCTGTTACAAACCCGGTGAATTGTCTCAGGTATCATTAGTAAAATTGTTTTAATATCTCTGATATAATATTATTATATATTATATTATAGATATCGTACAAATAATAAGCATCGAATAACGATTATACATATAACATAAAACATAGTTCATACAATTACAATATAGTTGTATCGAACATAATAAAAAATCAGAGGTATAAAATAATGCATAGAATAATATTATATGAAATTACATATACATAAAAAATATTACATACAATCGTTTGTATATCAAATTTTCAGGCACTACTTGCTTTCGTAACTGTTACAAACGATTCGTCCACTTGCACTGTAAAAATTGAAACGTTTCTGCAAGCCAATCTACCGGTATACATGTTACCACGAGTCATCATCGTGGATAATATTCCTCTTTTAACAAACGGGAAAACTGATCGCCAAACACTGCTCAAGCAATACGAATCTTCTCATCTCAATAACGGTACCTGTATAACTTTTAATTTATCTGTTCACTTTATCAAAACATCTACCACATAAAATAATCTGAATTTCGGTACACATTGCAATGATCAAATTATTATAATCAATTGTAAATTACCTCCTATTCGAGGTTCAAGTAAGAATGAACTTGAAAATACGCTTCAAGTGAAATATTTTTTATTACAAGAAGCACTGTCAAATGTTGCAACATTTAAATAATGTAACGTTAATGTAATAAGGATTTCAATTATTTATGTGTAATGTTAAGTATTCTGATAGGAATTATTTTGGTCACATATGAACCGTGGATAACGATTAATGGTCAAATATATATTATAACAACAAAGATAAGAATTCAGAGTTAATAATAATATATATTATTAATTATATGAATATTATATATAGAGAATGAGCAATACATGAACTGCGACTACGCCGACGTACCTGAAGCAGACTTAGCAAAGGCAAAAGTTCTGTTTCCAACGGTGGCGTCTGTAATTGGTGGAGGAAGCCGCGCAGACGTTAGGATCGATGCAAATTTCTACGAGATTGGCGGAAACTCCCTGAACTCGATTTACACGGTAACAAAGCTACAAGATCAAGGTTACGAGATAGGAATCACAGAGTTCATCACGGCGAAGAATTTGGGTGAGGTGCTCAACCGAATGAAAACCAGCACGGATGGCGAACCGATTGACAATGGTCTTAACGAGGAAGAACATATCTTTGAGATGTTGAACGATTCTCATAAAGAGGATGTGACAGAGTACGTAGAGTTCGCTAAATTTACATTTGAAATCTTTTTTCTGAGGAATTTCAAGCGAGAGATGAATCACTAAAAGTGAAATTATAGAGATGCGAATTATTTATCATTTTTATGTGGAGACAATCTAAAATTTAGATTTAGTACAGAGAAGAGTCATGTTTATGCGATAGCAATCTGAGATATAAATACAATCATTTGTCATATTCATAATGGAGACTTATTTATTATTTAAATAAAATTAGAGAGATGAAAATCATTTGTGATACTTATAGAATGAAACAGATGGCCATGAATAAGTATAGAAATAGTACTGTTATCTAAAATATATAAATTTTATCATAGAGAAAGATAATTTCTTTGTTCCACAGGATTATTACAGAAAGTTTCTACAACAAAGCAGACTTAGAACAGTGGTTAATGCAAGATATAGCAAAAGAAGATTACCGTATAATGATGGAGTTACTTTGGAAACCATTGGTAGAAAAGAATTTAAGTTTCGCAGTAAAATCGTCACAACATGGCAGAACGATCGGGGTAGCATTAAATTTCGATCTCTGGGACGAGCCTGAGTTAATTCTTGATTCCAAATTAACGATCGTTTTCGAGTTCTTAGAATATCTTGAAGCACCCATTAGAGAAAGGAAATTGCCAAAAGGAACGGGTCAGATTATTCATAATTTTATGATGACAACAAGCAGTGACCTAAATCCAGCTGAAAATGTAATTTTGATGAAAGAGATGGAAGAATATTGTTTACAATTGGCTAAGAGAAAAGAATATGCTGGGATTTTCACCACCAACACCAGTCCATTAACACAGGTATTAATAATATGTTAAATATACAATTAATTTATTAAAAAGGACACTAGCTTATAGTTTAAAATCTTTAACGAAATTGTAACGAAAGAGACATACTTCTATCACATAATTGCTAACACATTATTGCTAATGTTATATCGAGCATCTCCGAACGTCTTAATCTCCTCTCCTATTATTCTTTCCTTCTAACTTTCCTTCTAGACCATCTAACTTTTGAACTCTTTTCAAATTCCCGCCAGAAGCGACGGTTAACGGAATAACAGAATCATCTCCACCCCCTCCTTTTTGTTCTATTAACTTTTTCCAAATAATATATTATTTCATATATTTAAAGCAACGTTTCGGAAATTTTACTCAGATCAATCAAACTTTTAAAATTATTTCAAAATTCTCGTGAAAAGTATCTGTTATCAGAATCACACATCCTCCCTCAGTTTTTCTTTCCAGTTAACCTTTTTCAGTAGATTTTAATCACTAATTTTATACTGGATTTTGTCAATATTTTAAGAATATTAATTTTATCATTATTTTATTTATTATAGCAACTCGGTATAGACGTGTTTGGATATGAAACAATGCTGACTTACCAAGTAAACAGGTACATTGCCCCAGACGGTACGAAGCCCTTTAAAGAAGCGCCGGACAGTCAACTGGCAATTTGCTCGTTGAAAATGATCGCTTAATGTACCCTGGAAACCAACCGGAAATATTAGCGTTTCGAATTGCACGAGAGTAAAACGCTCGTACCAATGAAGTTAATAAGCGTGTCTGTATTTATATCGATATACCCTCAGATATGATATTAGGGATTAATATACTCCGATTGTATAAGCTACTGTATATTTGCTATTCTTTAGGAAGTAATTCTGTCTAAAATAGTTTCATTACTGTGATTGTTTTGTGTTTAGTATATGATTATTATTATTAATTCTTATATAAATTATAGCAATAGAATAGGATTGATACATAATTAAGAGATATATATATATACCCGTAATGTTAACTTTTCGCAAAACATTATTAATATTTTTGTACATAGAATAGAGTATATACATATATACGTATATACCTAATAGATTATTAGGATTAGATACATATATTTTCCGATTGCTCACTGAATTTTCTACATAAAAATCATAATATGACACAAATTCGAATATTCGAAATAATTATTCAAAAATTATGTTCAGAATATTAGACGCCAAGATATATAGGTTATGTAAATTATGATACGTATGAAATAAGTAAATTACTAAATGATTGAATAAAAAAAGTTCATATACCTTTTAATGTTCTTCTCCTAAATCTCCAAAGTCGATTTAGATATGAAAGTAACATTATAATCACCACAAACATTCACTATTCACTGTAAATCAAATTTCGTTACTAATAAAGAACTTTCCTTTCACTGAGTTACAAAATTGCAAACTGGCCAATTTAAATTTTTTTAAATGTTTGTATTTTCATATTCTACCGCAAAAGGCAGCACTTGACGGTCTATGCTTGCGTCTTATTAACACACCCCTTTTGTAAAACATAACCTCACGAAACGTCAAACTTGACAAGACCAATTTTTATATAAGTACATAGCATGAACACTTGTATCTAAGTGTAAATAATAATATGACATTAACATTTTTCAATAAAAATTGTCGGTTCGAATTAGCATCTATTCGTTTTAACATAGTTTGATGGATTCATCTGTCGACAACATAATTTCGAAATGGCACCTCTTACGGATTTACTCTCATGTAGCATAATTGAGAAAGATTCCAACGGTGATATATTATGGACCTGGTCTTATCCAATCGTTTCAGAATCTCAAAAAGCAGTTGTTGGAAGAAAATGTAACTTAGAAGTAGAACACAACTCCCCTCAAGTATTTGTATTCTCAAGACACAGATACGATTGGTTCTATATACACTGTAGTGAAGTATTTGATTCGGATAAATTACCAAAAGTAAGTTACATGCTTTTTTTAAATGGTAACATTACAATAATTATATACGAATATAATAAAAATACTTCAAAGTTATCTTTGGAACAGGTAAAGCAATTTGCATTGGTTTTGTTTGCCAAAGACTTTAATCCAAGGAAATATGAGGTTCTTTCAAGAGTCCTCAGCAAAATGTATTGCAAGACTGGCAAGCCAACAGAAATACTACAGTTATATCTCTCGGTATTTACAAAAGGATCATGTTCTACTCAAGAAAATGGAACATTTGTTTCTGATAACTTTAATAGCCATTGCTTTACAAACAACACAAATGTCAGAGAAATGATTAAAACATTTGAATTGGAAACAATCTTGATATACACTGCTCTTCTTTTGAAAAAACGGATTGTAGTCTATCATCATAGCTTGGAACAACTTTTAAAATGGATTGGAATATTTCCTGCATTAATGAAGCATCGTAAAGTCACTGATAATTTGTTTCCTTGGATTGATCTAATCGATGATGAATTGGCAGAACTAAAAGTATGTTGAACAAGCTGTCATTTCATTATTGAAAATTATCTTATAACCCTAATAATTAAATATTTTTCAGGGTCTTTCACACTACATTGCTGGCTGTAGAAACAGTTCCATTTCATCAAGAACAGATTTATTTGATCTACTTGTAAATATTCCAGCTAGAGAGATTACAGTCGCATCACATGCAAAAGGTAAAGAAAGATATTTAAAATATCGTTACTTTAATAAACATTATATTAATTCTATTAATTTTTCTAGAAAGCCTAACAATGACAAAAACGCATAAAGAAATAGCTCTATTCATGATCCAACTAAGCGAAAACCAATCCTACATAGAAAGCCAAATAATATCCGAGATAAATGACAAAACTCAAGACCTGTTGAATCAGTTGAAATCATTGGCGGTAGTTCAAGGCCCTGACGGAAGAAAAATGGTATCAGCACAAACGCTGAAAGAAAAGAATCTACCATCAGCGGTAGAAAATTTTCTAATCAACTTAGCTGTAGCTGAAAATTTGTTTTTATTGTAATTTTATATATTTTTGTAAATACGTAACTGTAATATAATCCAATAAATAATTTCCACCACTTAATTTATCTTGATTATGATTTAAAAAATTATTTAAAAGATTCTAATTCTAATGGAATGGACATTCAATTCAGGGACAACATTAAAAATAGATCTTCATGACATCTAGTGCCAAATCTACTTACTATTTACGAATAATCGTAATTAATGAAAAAGCAGCAACAAAAAGTTCATAATTTTCATAAGAAAAAACGATAAACTAACTAAAATGCTTTTTGTAATAATTTAATTAGAGATATTGTTTATTTTTAAAGTGTTGGAAAATTTAGTTGAATTGTCTTGACTCGCATATTACAGGAAGCCATTTTTCCGTAGTTTCCGCCTTTCATCCGGTACACGCGGTCGAGGTACGCCGTGATAAACGTCGTATAATTAAAAGAAAATATATCCTAGGTTTTCCATAGAAATTTTTCGAATCCTATGATAGCGTGTATGGTTTGAAATCGACTATATTCCGTGAAGAAATGGCGCGATATGGACAAAGACCTGAGAATGCTCTGAAAAGAGCAAATGGTTCGTATAACTATTTCGTAACAAGAATGACTATGGCCGATACCTATTTAATCTAGAGCTGCAAAAATTCTTTCGTTCCGTTCATCCAAAGATTTTGCGATCCATATCATTTTACTTAACCGTATTTTTACAATATTGGTTAATCGCCATAAGTGGCGTTTCCTACTTGTCATATAACATTCAATATGGCTAAAGTCACGTCTCATTTGACTTTTTTAAAATATTAATTTTGCCCAACCATATGCACTTAGAACGGAATAGTTGCAAAAGGTTAGAGTCTTAAATAGAAAGTATACTATGATTCCGAATGAAATATAATATTCTATTCTTTTATATATGTTTGTTGAAATACAAAGCTTATTAGTTTATGTTAAATAAAGTTGTCTAATATATGTTTTTTTATGTGAACATAAAAAGCTTTATGTGGTAAATGTTCTTTAAATATGTCTTTTCGTGACACTGACCTAACTTTGACATTATTGTATCTCTTTATTTGTTCTGTTACATAAACACTAGCTATAAATTATTCTTAGACAGATATTCTTTAATATGGTTATAATGAAAATGTCACAGTGAATTATTATAAAGCAGAATGATTAATTATCTTTGAAAAAATTTAAAAACATATGTTTCCTTTCTTTTTTGTGACAGAATTCATTGAAGTAGGCAAACCAGCCCGAGCATTAGATACTTTGCAAGAAGTCTTCCGCAATAAAAAATGGACATACAATTGGTCAGAATCGGTATTGGAACCGATAATGTTCAAATACTTGGACTTATGTGTGGAGCTGAAGAAATCGCACATAGCAAAGGAAGGCCTATTTCAGTATCGAAATATGTTCCAATCTGTAAATGTTGGAAGTTTAGAAAATGTCATACGTGGATACTTACGCATGGCAGAAGAAAAAACGAATCAAGCGCGGAAACAGAGTCAACAGGCTGTTATAGATATAGATGATCTTGATAACTTAGCCACGCCTGAAAGCATACTGTTATCGGCAGTCAGTGGCGAAGATGCGCAAGATCGAAGTGATCGCACTATTCTGACGCCATGGGTGAAATTTCTATGGGAATCTTATTGCCAGTGCTTAGAATTATTAAGAACCAATGCTCATGTTGAAACGTTGTATCATGATATCGCACGTATGGCCTTCCAGTTTTGTCTTGAATATAATCGTAAGACTGAATTTCGTAAATTGTGCGAAAAACTACGCAAACACTTAGAGGAGATTTGTAAACTACCGGCGCTAGTTTCAAACGTTTCCATGAACAGGGCGGAGACGCAACAGCTAAATTTGGAAACGCGTTTGAATCAACTTGATTCTGCAATACAAATGGAGCTGTGGCAAGAAGCATTCAAATCCTCCGAAGATGTACATGGTATGATGAATTTATCTAAGAAACTTCCAGTACCAAAAACCATGGCCAACTATTACCAGAAATTAGCCATGGTTTTCTGGAAGGCAGGTAACTATCTATTCCATGCTGCCGCATTGTTTAAATTGCTGCAACTCTCCCGCGAAATGAAAAAGAATATGTCTTTGGAAGAACAGCAGAGAATGGCCAATCGTGTCTTATTGGCCACCCTATCTATCCCACTGCCATCAGCGCACCCTGAATTTGATCGTTTTATAGAAACAGACAAGAGTCCATTAGAGAAAGCTCAGAAACTTGCTACACTTCTAGGACTCACTCAGCCACCAACGAGAGTTTCCTTGCTTAAAGACATTGTTCGCTTGAACATTGTTAATTTAGCATCACCACAATTGCAAGAATTGTATTCATGGCTTGAGGTCGAGTTTCATCCTTTGGAGCTATGTAGCCGAGTAGATTCTGTCATTCAAACGCTACAAGCAGACGAAAATAGTCCATTGATTCAGTATGTCCCAGCTTTACAAGATGTAACACTTGTACGTCTGGTTCATCAAATATCGCAGGTTTATCAAACGATACAATTCGCTAGGCTTTTGGAACTCGCCAAATTTACGACAGACTTTCACCTAGAACGTCTGCTGGTGGATTGTGTAAGATACAACGACATGCAGATAAGGATTAGTCATGGAAAGAAATGTGTGCACTTTGGAGTTGATTTGTCGGAAGCTCAGAGAGAAGATCATCCCGATGGTCCCGTGTTACAAGCAATGCCTTCTGAACAGATTCGCTGTCAACTTGTAAATATGGCCACCGTGCTGCATCGAGCGATCAATATTATTAATCCGAATAAGAAGAAGATGGAGCGAGAGAAATTGCGTTCCGCCATGGTAAGCCATTATCATGAAACCAAAATGAAAGAACACCAGAGAATCCTAGGAAGACACAAGATTATAGAAGAAAGAAAAGAATATATTGAACATATTAATACAGTCCGTGAGGAAGAGGAAATGCGAAGGCAGGAAGAGCTCCAGAGACAGCAAATGTTAGCAGAGCAGAAGAGACTCGAACAAGAGAGAGAAGAACGTGAGAGGAAGCGACAACAGAGTGAAATCCAACAGATCAAGGATAGACATTTGAAGGAAAAGATGCAACAGATATCTCAAACTAGTCATGGTCAGAAGGTACTGAAGAAATTGGATGAAGATGAAATCAAGAAACTAGATGCAGAACAAATTGCAGCTCGAGAAGCCGAAGAATTGCAGAAAGAACGTAGGGAGATGCAGCAGAAATTGAAGTCACAGGAGAAGAAAATAGATTACCTGGAACGTGCTAAACGTTTAGAAGAAATACCACTACTAGAGAAAGCAGTCGAAGAAAAAATGGAATTAGCTAAACAACGCTGGGAACAACAGGAAGCTGAACGAATTGCTGCAGCCATTGAGGAGAGACAGCAGGCTGTTGCTACTCGTGAACGTATGGCAAGGATGAAGGAGGATCATGATATTTTCTTAGCGAAAATTTTGGCCGAACGTAAGAGTATTTATTTAGAGAAGTTGAAAGAATTTGAGAGAGTATTGAACGAGGAGAGAGTTAGCAGATTGCTGAAACGTAAGATGGAGCGTAAGGCTGAAAGAAAAGCAAAATGGGAGAAGGAACGAGCTGAAGCTATTGAAAGAAGACGTCTAGAGGAATTGCGTATTAAACAGGAGGAAGAGAAACGACGTTTGGAGGAGGAAAGAGCTAAGAGAGAAGAGGAAGAGAGATTGAGACGCGCAGAGGAAGAAGCGAGGGAAGCTGAACGTCTAGCTAAGATTGAAAAACAGGCAGAGATTACTAGGGCTAGAGAAGCTGAAATAGAACGAAAGTTAGAAGAGGAGAGACAAAGGGACAAAGAAATAACCAGATGGAGAGGAGGTGGAGAACGTCATCGTATACCAGAAAGGCCAGGTGCATTTCTACGCTTTATTGTTCAAACATGCTTTAAGGATTATATGATTATATGATATTATCTACATTTTATTTGATTACAGTTGAAATGTCATGGCGTCGTCCTGTTGATACAAAAGATGACGGTATGAAGGAAGAATCCACTCGCTGGAAAAGACGGGACGCGAGAGAGGGACAAGATAATAAATGGCGAAGGGATGACGATAAACCGAAGAAAGATACCATCGAGAGATGGAGAAAAGACGATTACGATAAGGATGATACAAGGGATCGGATAGATAAAGATCGTGGAATGGATGGACGTCCAGTAAGTATAAAATAATTGTATAAAAGCTTTACCGAATCATAAATAAAACATACTTTCAACTTACTTAACAATATTTTACAGATGCGTGACATTCCACGTGATCCGTTATCTGATGGACCTCGTAATCGTGGCAGAATGCCTGATCGTCGTGGAGGTGGTGGCGGCGGTGGTGGTGGCGGAGGTGGTGGCGGCGGTGGCGGTGGTAGAACGCGTAGTCAAAATTGGCGCGATAAAAGCGATACAATACAAAATTCGCCTCGAGACTTTCCAAGACGCGATGAAAAGTGACTATATTTTCATTAATTCAAAAATTAATTTTACAAATTTTAATTTTGAAATGAGTATGCTATTAAATATTTTTAAATTAATAGGCGAGATGATACTAAAGATGATAGACTTCCACCAAAACACGATGAGAGAAGACGACCGCCTGAAGACGATGGATGGTCACAGGTGAGCCGGCGTTAATAGATGGCAGAGGTTAAAAGTCTCAAGAAATTAATGAAATTTTCTTGTATCCTAACTGCTACATCAATTTTTTTATAAAACCGGTACACATGGCGTGGTACCTTTTCCTTGGAAAAAGACGAAAGAAATAACAAATCGTGTGATTTTAACCCTTTGCGGACGAGACCGCTTGAAGAGCAAGCGTCGCTGTGGACGAGAGGTATTTTCGCGCACAGTTGAAAAAATATACACGTTGAACGTTTGCGTTAATCATTGTTGAGGATTGTATTATTTTCATTAATATTTAGTTCATCATCAGTGTCACTATTACTAGAAATATTGAAACGTCTGACCCGATTCATTGTTGAACGGAGTTCGTTTCCACTGTCTGAAGCATTGTCTTCGTCTTCTATCTTGTCAGGTTCAAAATAATGTTCGTCATCACTACTATCACTATCGAACATGTCCTTTCTGGAACTTTTAGGCATCGTGTATAAGGTATTATAAATAATATATAAAAAGCTTTCTGATTCATCTGGTAATGCCATTGAAAGATTGAAATTCGTTCTGACTCGACCATCACCCTGCATGCATCCTTAAGCATAAATATGCTTAAGATTATCGCTCAGAAAAAATAAACGTCCACTTCAAAATAACTGTCCGAAACTGTGAACAGATTCAGGCGGCTATTTGCCGACACTCGTCCGCAAAGGGTTAAAAGATCTACATAAAGTAATCTTCGGCGCTCATCCGAAGCAACGATATTTAGCATTATGTAATAATGCAACAAAGTTTTGAAACATAAAACATAAGGACAGACCTCTTTATTGTGGTATAAATGAAGATCTACGCATCTTATCCGTATTGTCTTTTTAATTGTTTTATTACATTTATGATATAGTTAATAATTAAGATACTACGTAATAAATAAATCACTACAGAGTATCAAACTCCGTTTCTATTTACAACCTATGAAACTTAATGAACAGAATATTCATGAAATCTTGAGTTAAGTTGACTTTTTTGTCGCTGCCGACAAACGTACAGATAGAAAACATGAACACACTATTTATTATCTATTTTCTGTTTCATTTACCTAAACGGCAAGAAATATATATACTACCCTTCTTATAATTCTAATTGTTAATCATACTGTACGCAAGAAAAGGGCTAGAAGTTTCTAAAAAGGGAGGAAGATTAATTTAAGCATTAATAAATGCGCGTATAAAACTAGATATTTCAAACGCAAGGAAGATTAGAAAAAACAATGAAGATATTTAGAGAAGACATCGACCGACGTGATTCAATGACGATGGCCGAAATATACTGTTATTATAATAAAACAAATCGCGATGCACTGTCGCATAGGTATACGTATATATTTATATCTGATATTTCTCGAAATTGTTACACGAAAATATAGATATAGTTCATCATGTATAGTATACACTTTGTCACACGCGTACTCAACTGTTCAAAATGTTTTGAATCACGCAATATTACGGTGCAAGCTCATAACTCCGTGTAGAAACGATCAATTACATGGCCTGGTTTCCACTCTTGGTAATTTCAGCGGTCTGAAAAGCTCGCGGTCATATTTTTTTAAATAAAAGCGTTCAGCCGGAAACTACATTCTGATCAGATCGTTACAAAAATCGTGTTTCCACCTTTGCACTCGGTTTAGTGAAATTTTAGTTTGGATTTCGCGTTTCATTTATTCTTAAATGTTTCAACAAATTCATGATCCGAATATCGGACAATAATTGTATTATATAAATCGAAGGTTTTTTTTAACATTCTTCAAATTTCACACTGAAGCTTTAACACGATTTAAGTGGTAATACCGTTAACGTGCTTGCTCTTCCTTTTTTTTTTTACATTACGATGCTAAGTATGCTAACAAACATCTAGGAACTTGTCTTTTCTCGAATAGCAGAAATATCGTAGCCAGCTCTCTGCTTAATCGACTCCTGTTGCCTCGACACACGCTAACAAATATGAGCAGCACTCTGTGTAATTTTTGTAATGGATCTCTTCTGTCTTTGAGTCCTCGTCTCAAGAGCCTTGGGATTCAATACAGCATTATTGCCGCGGCGGTCTTTTCCTCCAGTGCGGGAATTGTCTCTAGGCGTTCGATTTTGTCTCGTCCTGAGCCCCAGCCTACCAATGCTATGCTGATTAAATGCACCACACCAGCACAAACAACCAGCCTGAAAGAAGAGCAATGGAATGAGAAAATTCAGAGGTTAAATTTCAAATATACCTCTAGAAACCTAAATAATTTTCTGTATTTCATTTTTTCTACGCTTTGACTGTTGTAACTTAACAATGATTAGAAGAAGGAAAGTTACATTAGATATAACTACATATCTAAAATCAGATAAATTCTCAAGGACACTTTCCTTACCGTATTAATACATGCAGAAATAACAAGTAGATCGTAGATCTTTATGCAAATTTATATTTTTTATGAATACAATTTAAAAAATGCCACTTAGATAAAGTATTATTGTGTATATATTATTGATTTATATATTGTGTAAGTTTTTGCACATTTAAATTTTCCATAAATGCATAAACATTTGTAGTCTGACAATAAACATATCTCTTTTCTTAATCCTTAGAATGATAAAAGTAAAATAATTTGAACGTTTAAAAGATAAGATACTTCACACTACAAATTATAAATTAACTTAAATTGAATAGTATTCTACAAAGCTGCAAGTTTCACACTTTGCATTCACTGCTCGTTATTTGAAAAGGCTGGACTTTTACTGGAAATCGAAAAACATTCACAATATCGAATGGCGTGCATAAAACTTGCAAACAACTACGAAAATGCGAGAGATCATCGATGAGGCTTGACTGAGGATTTCTATTGTGAATGCAAGCATGCTATCGAGCAGAAGAATGAAAAGTCTCTTACCAAAATGAATAACCAAGCTCGGCAGAACCTTCGCTGGTCCACATATTATCAATGTCCTCCTTTGGAAGCACGTTGAAGTATAGCTTCGTGTAATACTGCGCCAGCCAAGTACTCGTACTCGCCATGCACATTAGTACTGAATCAAATATCAATTAGCTTATTATTTCAAATTTTACGTATTATAATATAATTGATCCAATGAATTTTAACCAATTTTCAAATTGCAATTGTGTTAATATCTTGAATTTTTTATAATATTCTGATGTACTGATACGATAAATTTTATTTAATTTTTGAAAAAGATTGCTTCTTTGCTACTTTAACTTTAAAGTAATTTATTTGTATGAAGTATTTGAAATTAAATACTTTCATCGACGTACGTGTTAAGATATTTATAAAATATACTCCAGGGTCAGAAAGGATCTTAGATCTAGGAGAAGTGGCTGTGTTCAAAACGGCGAGTAGAGCAGCCAGGCCAGCGGTGACAAGTGCAGCCGAGGTTGTTGTTAGAGTGCTGATCCACAGTCCCCAGGACATCACTGTCGGATCTTGCTTGATCATTTGGGGTACTGAAACGAAACAAACGATTATTTTTATGCGATAACTTTAATAATAGCGTTTCAACGTTCCTAGTGGCAGCAGTAAAAATCAACGATGCGGACCTCGTTATCTCGCATTTATATTTCAGTCATTTGCATTTAAATACTGCGATATTTTCTATATTATCAAATTATAATTAAAAATAACAAAATAACAAGCAAAAAGTCTGTAGACTAAAAAAAGAGTGTTTAATTTCCCTAGAAAAAAAGAAGTAATTAAATTGCAAATAGTTAATAAAATCGAGCCGATCAAATTAGAGCAAAGTATGTTGAAAACCAAACTAATCTACAAATCAATTATTATAATTGCTATAATAAACTCTTATTATCATTAATCAACGTTTCATTAGCATATTATTAATGTACGGGGTCCATTATTATCGTTGAAAAAGTCTCCATGCATTTCAGAGTTCAATTTTTCTCAGCAAACCGAATCCCACTTTGGGTTGACGTGCAAACTGAAGCTATCGTGGTACGTAATGAATAATTAAGCGTGCAGTAAATACTCTTGCTTTGGCTAGTTCAAGTTATATTGCATCGCAAATAACGGACTATTTAATTAGCCGCGGGCGGGATTCTCAGTGAATCGCCAAGTTAACAACTTGCGTCCACGAAAGGACATCCGAGGAATTTCTCAAGAGCTGCACCCTTTCTTGTGTTCGACGTTTACTCCAAGCACTCAGTTCCAGCACACAAAACGACCATATTTTACCTTAATAAAGAATAAATTCTTCAATTACAGTAGTTTGCCTTAATAATTTTGTTCAGCCACAAGGAAAAGATTTTTGTAGGTATGTAGGTGAAAAGAATCATTCAAATAAATATGTTCTCTCTAAAACAATCTAATCTAATAATAATAAGTGGGATATTGAAGTAATTTTTGGTAACCTTTGGTTGCTTGAGGGCTAAATCCGTAATTATTAAAATACTCTTTGTTCAACCATACCATTAATCCATTAAATATAATGAATTCGATTTGAAATCATGAAAAGAAATTTGTACTATTCATAAGGGAGGATTCCTTTTAATTCAAGAAATATATTTAATATTATATATTTCATATTTCAAAAATATATTTTTTATATCTATAAAAAATCAACATCCATAGAAGATCAATGAAAATATGTAAATTGTATAATTTCAAGGGAAGAAATTGGAAGTTGATAGATCAGGGTACCAACCTTGTAGAACACACACAAAAAGAGAAGTGTACAGAGATTATTATGACCAGACAAAAGCAAGGAAATATATAATCTAGGACTTTCAGTGTCTTTAAAATCAAATTCAAGATTATCAAACATAAGGAACAAGAAAAGAAGAAATGTACGATACATTTCATTTAATCTTAAAGTACCAACAACTACCAACAGTTCTAAAAAAGGAATTTATAAAGATAATTATAACTAGATGAAATGTGATCCAGGACTTTCGTTGGCCGTGAAAGTTTTCCAGGAAAAAGGGTTTTAATATTCCCCGTGGTCAGCATCCGGAGAACAGTCGATGATACGACGTAGCCCGAGCACGTGAAAGTCGACCACGAGGCTCGGTCGTGGATTTTTGCACACTCAGAAACCAGTTTCTGCTCCTATTGTTACAACCGTCGCGGCTATTCTCGCTCACGGAATCTTTCCCTCGGGCCGCATTTCTTTATTCAACCGCTTCTTTTGCGCGTGGGTGTCGCAAAACTTTTTGCCGCTGATGAAATCTCCATCGGGAACGAATTAAAACCGTGTCAGACAGTTCTAGACTCTTACGGCTGTCTGTTCTACTGTTAAGTAATTTAAATAACCGCTGACACCAAACCATTAATCATACAGCGACAAGAAAGAATTTTTTCTTCTTGCGTTCTTCCTTTCCATTTTGAAGAATTTTTATTTAATAAATGGATAAAATGTGTTCTTCATTTAACCTTCTTATATCATCCGACAAATTTTTAAAAAATTTTTAAAAGATCAGAGAATCGACATAGAGTAAAAGATCATTTAATACTACACTGGAACTAATAACTAATATATATAATGACTGGAACTAATGGAACTAATACGTTATCAATATAACGTAGACGTTAATAAATTATCGATATAAAATAGAAATTAATAGATAGATTATTTAACATTAAAATTACCAATCTATATCGTATACTGAAATATATATTAAAATGAAAATTATTAATACGTTTTAAGAAGCACACTACGCTTCCAAATATTCTAGTATCAAAAGAAAGGTCGTTATCGATTTAAAATTCCTCCGTTTTAAGGAATCTACTTTACATCAAATTCTTCATTCTATTTCCAAGTACAAGATTCCAGCAATTAACATCTCGCGAATTCCTCCACCAATAAAGAACCTACGGTTCACAAGAAGGTTAGAATTCAGCTGAAAAATTTATTACCTACGATTGACAAAAAGAAAGAAGGAGATAAATACCATTCAAAAAATAATAAATGCCATTGGCCTTTGTCATTAAGCGCACGTTCGACGAATGATCAAAGAGAATATGCTAGTCGCGTGCATCAGCGCGATTAATTCTTTTCGTGATTATCAATGGACTATATAGTCGAAGAGGAACGGTGAGGGAATTAATAAATGATTACGCCAATTTCATTGCGTCACGCATACCAATGGCTGCCCCGTTGCACGTACAATAAAACGAAGAGGCTGTTATTGACCTCACGTTTCAAGCTAAATAGTAACTATACATGATGGTTGATCGTGCACGCCACGCGACTATCGCTACATACATGATCGAACCGGTACGTGTTCTTCGTGTGTCCCTTTGGGACCATTCCGTGGCTATATGAAAGAGAAACGTTTCTCATGACGCGTGCCAACAATGTCATTGTTCTTATCGGGGGAGAGACGGCTGAACCTGATTCCACGCTGGCTCCATCTATATAACTGCTTTCACACGCATATACGCGGAATTGGGCAGTAGCGTTGAAGTATTACTCAGATTAGTCAAGTCATTTGAAGATTCGAATTATTCAAGTTGCTTAAGGATTTCAATTATTTGGCTTAACTGAAATTCGAATTTTTCGAGCTATTTGAAGATTTATATCATTCATGTTAGTCAAAAATTCAGATTAGATAGGGAGAAAGAATCGTTTTCGATCTATGGTTCCTTCGAGACTTTCGTCACTTGTAATGGGAGGAACACGTTCCAATAAACAAAAATTTAATCTTGGATTTTTCATGATCATGGCCGCATTTGCATCAACGTTTTCTTACGAACCTCCCTCGATCTGGAAGTGAGTAGAATCACGTTACGATTCTCGTTACACTTATATTTCTTACACATTGTATATATCTCTTTGAATATTGTACAATATCTTGTATATAATGTAAAGATAGATCCGAGGATTCATATAAAAAGTAGACGTCACTATCGTGAATAAGAAATTGTCCACAATGTACAGTTTCAACAGGAGATTGTTATTCGATACGTAGCTGGTCATTACTGAATCGTAATACGAGAAGGTGATAAAGAAAATATTGCCCCTGTGAAGAGAGAGTCATCTGTAATAAGAATTGCAATGTGGTTGATACTCTACACTTAGCTGCCACTGGGTCAAACTGCTTGGCCATGAGAGTGCAATTACCGTTCTGCTACATTCTCCGATTTCCATAGATATGCTCTGTGTACATTGAACATCAAACTTATCGGTCATCGTAACACAAAGCATTTCTAAAACCTTCACATCGTAAAAGTATTACAAATTATTTATAATCAAAAGCATTAAACGAAAGTTAACTACAAATGATCTGCGATCAAAAATATTAAACAACATTATCCCGTTAAAAAATTCCAGTATTCTATACGTATAACAATTCACTAGATGAAATATATCAGGATGCTCTGGATATTTTTCAAGGATATCCTTCAGTCTTCATTAGCTGCTCTACAGATCAGACTTCTTCGAAGATCGAGACCAGAATATCAAGTTCTTGTTACACGGTGAAGATTTTGTGAACGAACAGAAACTGGGCAAAAAAAGACACTGCACTTCCAGATCGAGAATGCAATATGAAATGGTTGCTGAGAGAAACGAATATGTCGAGGCGGGCGGGAAATGCTACGAGGAAATTGGATCTGTAGATCGAGCGTCCAATACGAAACTTGTAGAAAAAAAGATAATGAAAATTTCAGATATAGGTGTAACTAGATAAAAAAAAATATCACCATACCTTTATATTATCTGATGTTGCAGAACTATTTTCTGATTACTGTAACCAGGTTAAATTTGAAAGGAAATTTACATTCACTATTTTTCTTCAGCTGACTAATTTTAGATCTTGTTTATCTAATTCAAGTTTCTATCAAAATCCCTTACTCTCTTTAGTCCCTAACCTCCCTTACTCCCTAACCTCCACGTCAAACTTTCTAACCTAAAATGCAAATGTACAATATGTATGTTCCTTTATAAATTGCAATATAGAAATACATATTTAGAAAGCCTAAAATACAAATAGGTATAGCTTTACATAAAAAATAAGTAAGCGACTATCTACCATCTAATAGGAACCAATTTAGGCCATAAACAGGCAAAGTAACGAGGATATACCATTTCGCCGGTACTGGGCAGGTTTTTGCGTCCGGTCTGCCGCGAAAATTATGCCGAGACCGAAGTGCGTGAGACGAACCGTTATACACGGTGAGCCCGTAAAATTGTTATTCAAATGTTTCAGCTGGCGGACAGTGTACCCCATGGATTACGTGAATATACCGGCTGAGTCCACGTTGAGGGTAAGATGCTAGGGGGGAACGGATGTTTTCGCTCGAGTGCTCGACCGGCATTGTACCGCCGCTTATGGCACGATAACAGTTTCCTCCGGCAATAACGATTTCAGTATCAGGATGACAAGACACGCGAGCATTATGAACACTCTTGTTATTCGAATTCGGCCGTGAAGCTGGCGAAAAATCATGGATAGATAACGAATCGAGAATTCCTCGCATTTCCAGCATTTTTCTCATATGTATGTATAGATAGATATTCTTGTATGTATATGTACATGAATATGGATGTAATAGATTTATCATTATAGTAAACTGTGTCAAAATGTGTACCATAGTTTATGTTTAGCTAGTTTTTGTACCTTTTTTGTTTGTTAATAAATATTTGAAATTAATATTGGCTGGATAGATATTCTTGTACGTATATGTACATGAATATGGATGTAATACATTTATTATTATAGTAAACTGTGTCAAAATGTATACCATAGTTTATGTTTAGCTAGTTTTTGTACCTTTTTTGTTTGTTAATAAATATTTGAAATTAATATTGGCTGGATAGATATTCTTGTACGTATATGTACATGAATATGGATGTAATACATTTATTATTATAGTAAACTGTGTCAAAATGTGTACCATAGTTTATGTTTAGCTAGTTTTTGTACATTTTTTGTTTGTTAATAAATATTTGAAATTTCATGTCAGATTTATTACAATCAATATTGGCTGGTTCATATATTTTCAAAACGCTGCCCTCTCTCTCTCTCTCTCTCTCAGCATTCAAAGTATGAATTCACCTGACACATATTTATTTATCTCTATGGTAAAAATATTGAAAATGAATGTTCAAAAAGGAGTCTAGACAGACTGGCCCATTTCATTCTATAAATGCTAATACTTCAGAATTTATGTTCAATTGGAAGGACAGATAACGTCCATTGAGTCTGCAGTAGAAATATCAATAGAAACATATTAATTAATTTGCTTTGTTCAATATGTAACTTCTAAGCTCCTACTTCAGTATCACTTATAGGTAAAAATAGGCTGTCCTGCATACTGTATTTGAATTTAACTAGTCCAGAAATTCACTCGTGAATTATATTTAATAATCCGCTAGCAAATTACTATCGCTATATGTACATGCTACGTATTATCGTTTCTGGTGAACGGCTCATTTTCTAAGGAGTACATCAGATTTTGATTCCACCAGCTCGACCAATGTGTATAACCTGGAATAATATCCAGTGGACGAGTTATCGTCGCGGAGAACCGCATGGAGGGAGATTCTCCGGTGCTTCAGGTACCCAATGTGATACTGGGACCATAAATTCTGCCGGATAGTTGGCCAGACCAGGAGAATCTCATTCGGCATAACTGTACCTGCACGCGATTTCTGTGGGAGATGGTGAACGGCAGAGTCGCGCGTATCTCCCATAAATCTACTATTTGATAATCGGCGTGCTCGGATTAGTTTCGTTCGACCGTGTTACACGATCGAGGCTCCGATTCGTTAACGCGTCCATTGGCAATGATGGTCATCGATGACCCACGTTACTAAAATTTTAGAATGCACTGTCACCCGAATTTTATATACTTCTCACTTTTCAATCGCGACAAATTAAAATACATCATACGCCATAACATTTAACTTTTGCAAATTTTATTTTAATTACAAAATACTATGTAACAATAAGTTGTTCACATTACTCAACATTCTTTAATCCATATATGTAATTTATTTTAACCATTTTAACAAATGCAGTAAAACATGTGTTACATAGTAGCAGACAACATAGATTTCATGGACTACAGGATCTTCAATAATGCGAACGATTTAGCTTATCAGACAAAAAAAGCACAAATACGACAATTAGCAGAAATTAAATGTTATGTGTACATTTCAATCTATTCTGTAAGTCTATTGAGCTATCCATGATTTCTAAACATGACTTGAATGCAGGATTTTTTGGTCTTCTTAGTATATATCTATTCTATCTGTTTCATCAACAGGATAAAGACACAAGGATGACAGCTGCAGGATATAAATTACGTATAGAATTTTCCAATCTTCTCGGGGCAATTATCTGAAACGTTTTAGAGAAGTGGTTGAATAATAAAGTCATACCGATCGAGGTAAGATAAAGATAAGTATATGGATAAATATATACTGCTGCAATCACAATTGATTATCGATTGGTGTCATTGTAGGTAGCACACAGATAATAGAGACAGACTGTCGTGATTGGTTGTTCTTTCGAAGATAAGATCACCCTCCTTGCGTCGAATGAAAGTTATGTAAAACGCGTTGTTGGTGAGAAACTCGTCAGAAACTCAGATTAGCCAACGGTGAACAGATTGAATAATTTAACAGATCAGTGTCCGTGTCCAGTACACGGTCGTGTTGAAAAACTACGTGGTCAGTGTTTTAAATCATAAACTTCATCGTAAATTGAATTGTGCAAATAGCACCGATGTTTCCTGGTAATCTTCGTGGCAAGCAATCACGTATACCCAATACGAGCACGCATTCTAGATGCTTGAAAAACCCTTCGGTTACTCGATTACGAAAAAACAAGCGAAAATCATAGGGGAAACGTATGACAGCCGGTTTTGTTGATTTTTTCAATTTGTTACTCAGTGGATAAAAGAAAATATTTTAATGTAGGAAAAAGAAGATAGTATGGGACAAATGTGATGAGCTACACTTTTTGTTTCTCACAGTGAAGCAATTCTGGAATTCCATACACTGTTGACTAGTTCTATATTACTTAAATTACTCTTTAATTCGATTTACAGATGAAACATGGGCACGTGCTATATGTTTGTAATTGATTGATATTTATAATTTCACAGATATTAATATATATTCCTAGATTTTTGATACTGATGTATAATTTATATATTGATAATTCAATATTTACTTAAATTATCTAACATTATTCTACATGTAGATACATAACTTTTTAAATATTCAAGAAGATGGCAAAAACATATATAATGAAAATCTGAAAATCAAATGAAGAGATAGTTTTAACAAGACGTAGAATTAGTCGACGATATATTGGATTTTGATAATTGTTCTCCCATAAAAGGCAGGATATTTTCTTCACCTTCGACTTCCAAAAATGAAATGCATGAAACATTTTGTAGAACGACGATATTGAAAGCTATTAAGATAATTATTAATACCAAAACGCAGCTATCCATTAGTGGAACGCAACTGTAAATGGTTTAATGATTACAGAAACCGTAGAGTACATAATAGCCTCTGTACCTGGAAGCTTCGGTTTAAAGTACAATGTATGAAAGACTGCAGAAACCACTAAATGCACGGAAAGGAGTTCAAGCGTTTAATTACCACTCGGTAATGCATTTGCTGTCGTATAAGCAACATAATAGCTATATGCTCGGTGGAGCAAATATAACACATTGTGAGAAAAAAAAAACGAAGGTACGTAGTAGGAAGAGAAAACGATGGTATCCTTGAATGGAGAGTGTTAACAGTTCAGGGATGAAGGTAAAATCCGATCCATTAACCGTGACGCTTTATCTAACAGAAAGTGGTTCCGATGGTTAGAAGCCATGTGGTGGTTGTTGGCTAAAGTCGAATAGTTTAATGAAGCTGACCACGTTCATAACCGCAAAGTATTTCCCAGAGACTTGTTGCGTTTAATTTTAGATTAATTATTTTTATAGAATAATAGTATATAAACATATATACTCCTGTCATTTCACTAAAAATTTTAATCACACAAATTTTCATTACCTATCTGTCTCAATAGGGCTATACTGACATATTTTACTAGTAACTTCATATTAATTTTCCATACATGTAATCAAAAGAGTCTTAGTGGCTCTTTAAACAACGTCGCAAATGTTCCTCCATTTATAGTATGTATTTATATTTTTATAGAATTTTTTCATTAAAACTATATAGTAATACTTTACTAATAATTATAGATTTTTCCTACACTTGTAGACATAATTTACCTCTCTCTCATATGAACCTGATGGTTGCCATTCAAAGAAGATTGGATGACTATTCTGAGGCGTTGATTAGTAATAAGATCCAATTCAATTGAAAACTCCAAAATGAAATACTTTAAAGCTAAATTATCACGGTGCCCAATAGCCCAATGATACCTGCTAGTTAACAGTTAGATATCAAAGAGTATCCTAATACTTATAACTATATGTATAGTCGATGTACATCATTCAAGAACTATTGGAAGAACTTACCAGAGATATGATATGTCCTCCAGCCATAAGCGACGTTTAGTTCCTTCTTTCCTTGAAGAAGGCCGAAGTGAACTCTGCCAGCACTTTCTTGAGGATTTGGAGTTCTCAAGGGTCGCGCCTCGACCCAATGTTGCGTCACCAGAGCAGCACAAACCAGCCCACCGCCCAGTAACGACAGGAAGAACGTAGCAAAGATCGTGCCCCTTCGGAACATCGACGTCATCCTTGGATCACGGGGCAAGCCAGTCTTCGGATAGTTTGAGATCACTGGACAGAGGAGGAACGAAAGAAGTGGCAAGTCATACCGGATGCGCGGCTCGCATTCCTTTCATTCTGAGAGCGGCCAGCCCATGAAACTTCAATGAAGTTTATATACTGTGACAGGAAACAAGTTTGTGTACGGTGCATTCCATCGTGTAATTAAACTCCGGCACATGAAGCTTCGTACATGATAAGTATGCGTTGTGTTAACTATAAAATCATTGTAGTTCAACAAAGTTGAAATAAACGAGATTTATAAGAGGAAAGTATAGAAATATTTGGGAATAAATGTCGGTGATAGAGCGTAAAAGAAATTACAGGGTCGACATACACAGGGTCCGATTGAATGAGATGTAAAAGCGAGCACACCGTGATTCCTTGTGTAAAAGTAAGGGAAAGATATAGAATAAAACTTTTTCATTTTCGGCTTACTTTTCAATAAAATCGAGTCTGAAAATTAGGTAGGATTAAGTAATCGACAGATGGTCATTGTGCGTGTAAAAATAAGTAAAAAATGTAGAATAAAATCTTTAAAGCTTCATTTTCAAGAAAATAAAGTTTGAATATGTTTAGTTAAAAATCGGTGTAGTACATGCGTGTGACAAATTTTCAATTCTTTTTTCTCGGAAATGAAGCGTCTTGTGAACAAATTTTACTCTGTATCTTTTTCTCTTTTTTACATTTACATTATTTCCGCTTTCACGTGTTATTCGACTGAACCCTGCGTCTACTCGGATATTTGTAGAACTATAATATAGTCTACTTTGGACGATATCTCTCTATAATACGAATTTCAAAACTGATATCGATTTTTTAAAGTGCTTGGTACTCCCAAAATTTTCACTAGCATCTAGAACCACTGATGCTCTTGAAATCCTCTCGAAACCTCAGACCCTTTAGAACATACTCAATTACCCTATACTACTGGAATCTTTGAAACCCTCTGAAACCTCAACTACCACTAGAAAGTTTCGAAGCCAGAGCGCACTAGAAACTTCAAAATATCCCAAAATCTCCGATCTGGAATGCCGTATATGTATTTCAAATCTTTGATCGATCTTTAAATGATTTTTATAGGATTCTCAATTTCTTCATTTTCTTCGATCTCTTCAAATCTTTGAGACCCTCTGCAATCTCAAATATCACGGAAAGCTTTTCAACCTTATGGATTTCTCAGCACTGCTAAGGTCTTCGAAACTGTCTGAAATTACAGATCTCAGTGAAAAATTCAGAACCTGCAACACGCATGAAAGCCTCTAAAGTTATCTCTACTCATCAAAGCGAATAAAAGAGTCTTAACTCCTTACGTTCTCGTGTGCTTTATATCGTAACATAAACCTAGGAGGTGCGTGGAAAAATGTTGTCCTATTCGCTGTCTCTGCTAACTCGTAACTAGTTAGTGCGTACAACTTGTTTCCTTTTGCGAGTAAACGCGAGAACCATTCGGAGACAGCGCATATTTCTCGTCCAAATACGATGTCCTCTGTGTTCGTAGGTTGATTGGAACGACGCCTTATATTTGGACAATGTTCCTTTCTCTGGTGGCGGTTTCTCTTTTCGGCAAAAGCAGCCTGTTGACGCTTTAATCGTGGACAAGACGCTCGACGCGTGGGTATCGGTAGTCTACTTGACGACAGCAACTATTTAAATTATGCCACAGAAACTATGCCGCTTTCGCAACAATTATCCGGTCTGCTAGAAAAATACTGCTGGTGTGAAAGCGCCTAGACCAAATATTACGCTACTTTTCCAGAAACCTTTTTCATCCGTCCGATGAATTACTGTTTTGTCGGAATTCTCAGAGCGATAGGATTGTACGAAGCAGATGAAAAGTGTTTGGAAAAAGAATATAGAGAGTGAAGTCGAATTTCCGAAACATATTGTACTCGTCAAAGTGAACAGTATAGAATAAATAGGATACATTATTCTTTCGATAATAAAAATTTATAGAGTGCTTATCTGACGATATTTAATCTGCAGGCTATTCTAAAGGAAAAAGGATGAAAGGAAGCAAGGCCAGTGAATAACAAGCAACCTATCAAACATCGAATTCACACAGCGTATCCGACAGCTTATTAAACGACAACATCAACGTAGCAATTATTTTAATTCTCCAATTATTTCGAGCATTAAAGTTCATCCTTCTCCTGCTTTCCTTTCGTTCAGCAGCTCGGTCATTTTGTCAAGACACTCTCAAAATGGTTTTGTGAAGCATAAATTGATCATTTCAACGGCTTTTGTCATATTTAGAAAGATAATATATCTAAAGCTTAGCACGTTGTAAAAAGGTCAAGCTGAACTCGATTACTGCAAATTCAATACAAAATTTTCTACTTTACGTACAATATTTAATATAAATATATCGAGATAGAGATGTTATTAAACTTTGGATTGCGAGAATATAAAAGCAGAAATTTTATATTCGTAAGCAAATTACGACCAGCTTTTGAATTGAATCTATCGAGTGACACGATAAAACACGGTACAATATTCAATTAAGTCGAACAACGAAATGTTAACGCGTTACATTCGCGCGTGTATTTCAAACACAAATCAGCTGAAACGTGCTTTTCAGGAAAAGCGGAAACCTATCTGGAAACGTCGCAAAAGTGACTTGTATTAAACACATCGTTTTGGCAAAAAACATGTACCTTAAATTTTACCAAAGTGAGGGGAGAACGAAGAATCGCTCTCTTGGTCTATACGTCTTAGTATAGAACAGAATTATCTCAAGTTGTGACATATTTTCAAAACACACGTGCGATATGCAGTGAGAGTCAAAGGTTCAACATGCACCTTGAAGGCACAAAATTTATTCAAAAACTTTTGTTATAAATAAAATTGTATAAGTTAAAAACGCATGAATGTGGCACATATAAATTGAAAATGGATTGACAGAAAGGATGTAAAATACGCAGGATTACAAATTAATAATAAAAACGATCATACGTAAACCAATATTACACGAACATCATTTTTCTACGGTGTATCGCTCACTTTTGACTCTCACTATCGATTCTCTAAATGTCACCTACAATGATGTATATATTTAGATGAAGAAAAATATGATGATAAATACCTTGCCCCTGGCTCTCGACAAAGTGCACCTGGCTGAGGCTTCTCGAGAACTCGCCCTGCTTGACCTTCTGCGAGAAGTCGCCGTTGCCGAGCCTCTTGGAAAACTTGACGCGACAGTTGCTCCGAGGTTTGCCTGGCCTCAGCAGCGACGATGGCCTCGGTCTCTTGGCGAACGTGTACGGGATAGTATAGGGCTGTGCTACGTAAAAGTAAATCGGCCGATAGTCTTCATGGAGATGAGACTGCACGAACCCGCCGTTCGTCGGATAGCTGTTGTACACGCTCGGTGCTCCGTTGCTATAAGCGTACGAGCCCGTGTAGTGGATACCGTAGTGGTTCGCCGTGTTTCGTGACTTCCTTTCCACCGTTTTGAAAAAAAGTGTCCCTTTCGTCGGACACTGTCCTTAACTTAATAAAACTCCTCGACAAGCGTCAATATACCTGCTGTACAATTCAATTGCTCTATCCAGTATACGGTTGATTAAGTACTAATGAAATAGTTTCTTATTTTCGTCTACTAGTCGACTACGACAGGATCGTTACGTTATTAAAATTGTTCAACAAGTTCTGCAGAGTTGTTGCTCAACTGAATTTCTCTATTGACTATAGTACTAAATTAATGAAATACCGTCTTATACTTCGTTTACTATTCAGCTGCTGTTAGTTCTGTCATTAGAGGAAGTACTTCGATGGACAGAATCTTAATATTATTGAAATTGTTTGACGATCGTCGCTAGATTTGTTGCTCAATTCAATTTTGCTGTTTGATAATTAATAAATTGCTGTCTTATATTCCGTTTACTACTTGTCTATTACTAGTCTTGTTACTAGACGCTGTCCTTTCCTTTTCCTCTCTTCTTTTTTTCTAAATTATACAAGTACAGCACCGTAACAGCTAGTTTTTCTATAATTCCTCACAAGATCGAAGTCGAACTTAGTTGCGTTTCTTTCTACTTCTTCGTGACTTCTCTCTCGCCACAGTTGTTAACCTTTTGATGAACCGCGTAACAAGTGTCTGAATGATTGATCGCTTTCTTGGTTCCTTCAAACGTTCCTCAAGATCGAGATTACTTTTCTTTTGAGCAAAGAGGTATTCGATGGTCTATCAATAAAAATTTTAGGTGGATCCGTTTCGTCGGATGAAGGAAACTGGAGCTGGTTATTCTTTCGGCAGTCGAAGAAAGAGCAGTAAGAAAGAGAAGAGAGAGAGAGAGAAAGGGAGAGGAATAAAAAGGAACCCTTCTGGCGCCCGAACGGAAATTCCTTTCCGGCGATTCTTTATCAAGGGACGTGATTCAAGCCAGCAATTGAATTTTTCACTGGGACCGTCCGTTCCGTGTGCAGGAGAGATTGTTTTCCCGTAAGATCCTCTGCTCCACGCTGCGGGTATTCTAAATGAGAAAGTCGCCCCCTCTCCGCTTCTTTCCCGCTTAATTGTCAATTAAGTGTGCTCGCATATACGTGTCTAAAAGTTTCCAACCCTCTGACCACCGTCAGTTTCCAGTTAACTTAGAAACGTTGTAATTTGCATGTAAGAGTGAAGCGTGGCCTTGTCGTTGTTTTCCCGCGTATGTTTCCCTCCCAGCTGCTTTGAATAGTAAAGGGAGATCCTTCTAAAGTTAACGGTCCCTTAGTATCCTCTTTTTTCATGAATATTCTCGCGCTGCTTTTCATGTCATATCCTTGAATCCTTCACTCTCCTCCCTCGACCCCCTTTCTTTTTCCTTTTCTATCCTCTACCTTTCTATCTTTTAACGACCACTTAGCTACACGAAGCGTTCTTTACCAAGCACGAGGTTAAAATCCCAAAGAGCTATTAAGATTCTCTTTTCGAATTAAAATTTGAACGTGCCCGTTACGACAACGCGAAGCTTCCGGCGCATAGTAATCGCATTAATTGGACCACGTTCGTTCCGGTGAAAATCGTAAAAAGCTTAACGAACGCCTCTCTCTCTCTTTCTCTCTCTCTCTCTCTCTTTCTCTCTCCGTTTATCCGATACACTTCTTGCATCAGAGAGGTGCCACGAGTGGCAATAAGTATAGGCTCGGCGATAAGCTAAGGACTATGCCGGAATTAGAAGAGAGGGGAAAAAACTCCGAGATTCTGGACTCTGGTCGTTTCTTCGATCTTGTAATAAACTGCAGAATCTGCGACGGACGATCAGCACATGTACGAGTCTGAAATTGTGTCAAGCCATATATCGTGTTTCACCTTTTGGACCGAATTATTTCTTTCTTTTCTCTTTTTATTTCTTTCGTTTTTTTTTCTTTTTTTTTTTTACCGCAAGTTATTGTGCAGAATGTCAAGCGATTTTGTATCCACGATGCTTCGGAATTCTTCTCGAATACCGCTCGGAGTCCAGATTTCTCGACGACGACGACGTGCAGCGTGATCTTTTCTTCCTCTCACCGTTTCACGTTGTGTCAACTGTAAACAATGCGGTTCCACGTAAGTCGCGCGCTCGAAAACAACATGTATATATATATATATACATACAATGGAGACGGACAAAAGAGAGATTTTTCCCTGCAAATTCTTTCATCTTGAATCTTAAGTATATCTAAATTAGAATCTTGCATTTAAGTACTTTATGATTAAAAATTTCATATGAACATTTTTTTCTATTGTATTCTAATCTTGTTCGTTTTTTTGTAAACTAAAAGTTTCAAACAGAAATTTTTCCTTCCAAATCCCTTTATCTTAAATCTTTAATAAAACTAACAATAAGTTAGAATTCTTTAAATTTAAATTGCATTGCATGTATCTTTTCACTGTACTGTGGTCTTGTTCCTCTTTTTACGACCTAAAAGAGAAGATAATTAGAACAGAGAATTTTGCTGCATGAACTCTTCCATGTTGTATAATTTACCAACTTCCATGTCATCTTATTCTTTAAAAATTTTTGTTTCCGTTTTCCCTCTTAAATACTGAATCACCCATCCCTGTTTCATTCTGTAACTTATCTTATCCTGACCTAGCTTAACATTTACATTCCAAACCTCCTGAAAGTCCTAAAACTCTTGAAATTTTCTCCAGTCAAAGATTTCTTCTACCAGAATTAGTGTCGACCTCTGTACATAATGCTACAAAATGAAATTCTATATCCCCTATAGTCGAATAATGAATTTCGTTAAATAGCGTAATTCACCTATTACAGTATAATAATTCTTTCACTAAAAATTTCAAGCAATTCCTCGGCAGTAAATCCGCAAAAAAAAAAGAAAAGTTTCAACGAACAAACACACGATCCATTTCCAATGTCCAAGCATTGCTTAATCATGTCGCGTTTTCCCCACTCTCTTCATCCTCTCAGTTATTTTTCAATGTTCTCAAAATGAGTTTACGTTGGCATTCATGAACAACGCCGTCGGGTAACGCTCTTGACGTAACTGGAGCAGCAGTTGCACGAACGTAATATATTGCATTCACACGTCCGCGCATCGTTTTTTACAAATTGTTTAAGGGTTCCTCCATTACCGTCCGTTCCTGTCCCGCCAAAATTATGTACGCATAGTGGTCGGACTCGGAGGTTGTTCCAATTAATTCGTGCAGAATCGTGCACGATCGTCAACAAAAAACCGGTAGTGATTCGTTCAAGGCCGAACTCACACGAGTGATGCGATATCGAATTGCGTTGTTCGTTATTTGCAGGCGAATCATTAGTAGACGAGATATAAGATAAATCTGACACCTTGCGAGATTTCGTGTCACGTGTTCTGACATACTGATCGTGGAAAAAATTAGAGGTTTCGTTGTGCCATCTACCATTTAGAGCGACAAGCTCTACCTACGAAATAGAGTAGAGCATACGATTATCCTAAATTTAAATTCACATTCAAATTTTCGGATGCAGATTAGAATTTAACTATCAAGAATACAATTATCACAATAGTAGAAAAATTCCAAGCGAAGTAGTCATAAGGGATTTTTAATTTTCTAATATTTTTTTAACAAAAGATGTGTGAAAAACTTTTTAACTGTTTTATGTTATTTCCACAACAAAAAATATTCCTCTTTTTAGCTTTTTTTAAATAAAAATTGCAAATCTTTAAAGTAGAAAATCTTTAATAATCAAACTCAAAAATTCATAGCCTATCGACATATAAATTATAACAATATCATATTGATTTCCTGTACGAGACTAAACAAGGAAAAACACAGATAAATATCTGGAGAGTGCGTGGATAACCAAACGGTGTTTCCACAGCTGTAAAGGAGAACAAGTTACGTTGAAACTGGTCTCGATGATCGTTGGCCACGGTGATTTTCGTAATCGGAACCTTGACGCGACATCGTTGACATTAATATGTACCTGTTATGTTAATGAAAAACGATAACGACCCGCAGAATCTATCTTAAGAGCGGGTAATAGGAGATATATTAACAAGGGTAAATGAATACTTCGATAGACGTTTTCCTTTTCATCGATGGGAAAACGTACGTAATTACGTGACGATTAATGCATCCTTCTAGTACGTCTTCCTTCCATTATATCACAAATAAAATAAATAAATTCATAGGAAATTTGAAAATGCAAAAATGCATAGAACACACACGCTACATACAGTATCTTAAAACAAAGCACTTGTCATAATACTCGGTACGTCAAATAAATCTTTGCTTACTACTTTGCTCGTTTTCATAAAAATATAAATTGTCATAAATATCCTTAATGTGTCCTCGGTCATAAGATATTTAGGATTGTAATTATTAAATGCATCTAGCGCTTCTGTATACATAGTAATAATTTGCATGAGCATTAATGTCACGGAATATGGCATAAATGTCATTTGCGGTTTGCAAGAACACAAGTAATAAATTCCTTAACAGACATTTGCCCCTCTGAAATCTAGCGTGGGTCTATTCGCGCGTCGCCAATCGGTCTTTAAACGCACTAATTGGACAATACGTCGGTACATCGCTGGAGAGACTTCAGGTGATTAACCACGTGACCGAGAAGATGAAACAATCGAAATTAATCTCCGTTATTGAAAGACCAGTCAGGTTTAATGGATGCCCTTAGTTTCTGTCGCGGGCAGAAATATGGAAGAACCAAGCGTACAAAGAGAAAATAGACGGAGCGGACGAAGGGATCGCGGATATGAGAGGAAAATAGCGAACTTTGGGAGAAAAAGGGAGAGAAAAGGATGATGAGAGAAAAGCTGACAGGAAAGAAGAGCGAAAAGTGGCAAAAAAGCGAGAGAACAAAGGGAATGCGGATGGAACGGAGAGAAAAGTAGCAGAAATTGGTAAAAGTAATATAAGAGCAAAGAAAAATGCAAGAATGTGTGCGACTGAATGTGGAGAAGCGGGATGATGAGGTCGACTGAATGCCGTTAGACCGTGTCGTTGATGCAGCTACATGACTACGTATACATAGCCTCGTGTGAAATATCATCGCTCGTAGGAAAGGAACAAACGAAAAGCAGAGAAAAATAGAGAAAGACTTAACAAAGAGAGAGTCGCCGACGATCCGAATCTGTCTGGTCGTGACAGTCTTGCATGAGATGGAACGGATCAGAGTGTAATTCTATTGTGACAATGCCCAGCGCTGCTTCGTATTGAGACATTGTTTTCGATCGTTTCTTCGCAAACATAAAAATAAAAAAGGAAAAGAAAGAGATAAAATGTACAAGTTGGAGACGAAATGGTTAGAGAAAAACACCGCCTCGATATTTTCATTCTACTTTCTCTCGTTCCTTTTTTAACACTTTCATTAACCGAACAGCACCAGAGTGTATATAGACAACTTTAGAGAGAAATAAATGGCAGATGTTCTTCTTGCACATACCTTAACCGTGTTTATAGACAAAATAATCAGAGCAAAGGAGAAAGTGCAGAGATTACGTTCTGACAGATATTCAATTATAACGTTCAAAAACAACATTTTTAAAAAACCATAATTAGCTATAGTAAGTTAGAATAAATCATAGGAATTATTAAGCATAAATACGCTACATTAAAAATGTAGATAAAATATAATATCAAAATAGTAGAAAAAAAATGAAATATCTTTTAATTACCGTTCGTCGAATTTCACGCGCACGTAATTGCGTGTTCGTACGGTATTTTCTCAGTAACCCGTTCTTTCTGCCAGAAGAATTTCTCTTTTTACTGACGTACACATCGAACAGGGTTCGAGATAGCTATCTTCGGTATGTCTTTCTGAACGTAACGCGATTCTATCTCGCGCACGATATCTTGGAATTTTTTTCCTCTCCAACAGATTGACTCGTCGTTACAACCGGTCCGGTTCGCGGATTTTTCTTCCCGCCTGACGTAACTCTTTCGACATATACCGGCCATTTGCTTCGGGGCATCGGACAAAGATGCATCGTGGTCCACCGTAGTCCGCGAAACTAGGACACGTAACCATCCCCCCACTATCTCTGACAACCGGCCAGTGTTTCTTGTCCTGTTCACTAGCAACTCGCGTAACATGACTTTGTACGTAGATAATGAAATTACGGCCATCGACTGATTCACATGACAATCCATTTATTTTTATTTTTAACTTATAGGCATGTTTGAAAAATATCTATAATTGGGGCTAGTTTTTCT